>NC_050578.1:33523385-33658385 GCF_011100635.1 Trichosurus vulpecula
AAACCAAATTGCTAGTATGGAAAATAAAAAGGGTGAATTCACCTGCAATGAAGAGGAAATTAAAACAATAATTAGGAATTATTTTGCCCAATTGTATGCCCATAAATTTGACAACCTTAGGGATATGGATGAATATTTACATAAAATATAAATTGCCCAAGTTAACAGAAGAGGAAGTAAAATACCTAAATAACCCCATCTCAGAAAAAGAAATTGAGCAAGCCATCAATGAACTCTTTGGAAAAAAAATCTCCAGGGCCAGGTGGTTTTGCATGTGAATTCTGTCAAACATTTAAAGAACAATTAATTCCTATACTTTATAGACTGTTTGAGAAAATAGGTGAAGAAGGAGTCCTACCAAGTTCTTTTTATGACACCAATGTAGTAGGTGTCATAAAACACCAGGAAGAGTTAAAACAGAGAAAGAAAATTATAGACCAATTTCTCTAATGAATATTGATGCAAAAATTTTAAATAAAATATTAGCAAAAAGATTGCAGCAACTTATCAGGAGAATAATACACTACGACCAGGTAGGATTTATTCCAGGAATGCAAAGTTGGTTCAATATTAGGAAAACTATTAGCATAATTGATCATATCAACAGCAAAACTAACAGAAACCATATGATTATCTCAATAGATGCAGAAAAAGCCTTTGACAAAATACAACACCCATTCCTATTTAAAACACTAGAACGCATAGGAATAAATGGAGCCTTTCTTAAAATTATAAACAGCATCTACCTAAAACTATCAACAAGCGTTATTTGTAAAGGGATAAGCTAGATGCATTCCCAATAAGATCAGGGGTGAAACAAGGATGTCCATTATCACCCCTATTATTCAATTTGGTACTAGAAATGTAAGCTGTAGCAATAAGTGACAAAAAAGTAATTGAAATAATTAGAACAGGCAAAGAAGAAATCAAATTACCATGTTTTGCACACAATATGATGATTTACTTAGAGAATCCTAGAGAATCAAGTAAAAAAACTACTTGAAATAATAAGCAATTTTAGCAAAGTTGCAGGATATAAAAGAAACCCACAGCAATCCTTGACATTCCTATACACTACTAACAAAGCCCAACGACAAAAGTTAGAAAGAGAAATTCCATTTAAAGTTACTGTAGACCCTATAAAATATTTGGGAGTCTACCTACCAAGACAAACCCAGGGCCCATATGGACATAATTATGAAATGCTTTTCACATAAATAAAGTCAGATCTAAAGAAATGGAAAAATATCAGTTGCTCATAGTTAGGCTGAGCTAATATAATAAAAATGACAATTTCACCTAAATTAATTTACTTATTCAGCACCATACCAATTGAACTACCAAAAAATTGTTTTACAGAGCTGGATAAAACAATAACAAAATTCATCTGGAAGAACAAGAGCTCTAGAATACTTAGGGAATTAATGAAAAGAAATGCTAGGGAAGGTGGTCTTGCCATGCCAGACATTAAACTGTACTATAAAGCAGCAGTCATGAAAACTACCTGGTACTGGCTAAGAAACAGAGTCGTGGATCAGTCAAATAGGTTAGGTACACAAGACACTGTAGTGAATGATTATAGCAATCTATTCTTTGATAAACTCAAAGAATCTAGCACCTAGGCTAAGAATTCCCTATTTCACAAAAGCTGCTGGGAAAATTGGAAAATGGTTGTGCAGAAACTGGCCATAGACCAATATCTTAGACTGTATACCAAAATAAAGTCAAAATGGGTTCATGATTTAGGAATAAAGGCTGATACTATAAGCAATTTGGGAGAACAAGGAATAGTTTACCTATCAGATTTATGGGAAAGAAAAGAATCCATGACAAAACAAGGGATAGAGAGCATTACAAAATGCAAAATGGATAATTTTGATTATGATGAATTGAAAAGTTTTTGTATAAAAAATCCAATGCAACAAGATTAGGAGGGAAGCAGAAAATTTGGAGAAAATCTTTATGAATAGTGTCTCTGATAGAGGCCTCTTCTCTAAAATATACAGGGAACTGACCTAAATTTATAGGAATACAAGTCATTCCCAAATTGAGAAATGGTCAAAGGACATGAACAGTCAGTTTTCAGAAGAAAAAAATTACAGCTATCTATAGGCATATGAAAAAATGCTCTAAATCACTACTGATTAGAGAAATGGAAATCAAAACATCTCTTAGGTACCACACCTCTCCTGTCAGATTGGCTAAAATGTCAAAACAGGAAAATGATAAATGCTGGAGAGGATGTGGGAAAATTGGAATACTATTACATTGCTGGTGGAGTTGCGAACTGATCCAGGAGTTCTGGAGAGCAATTTGGAACTATGGCCAAAGGGCTATAAAAATGTCTATACCCTTTGACCCAGCAATACTACTTCTAGGGCTATATCCCAAAGAGATCATATAAGTGGGAAAAGGACCCATATGTATAAAAATATTCATAGTAGCTCTTTTTGTACTAGCAAAGAATTGGAAATCAAGGGGATGCCCATCAATTGGGGAATGGCTGAACAAGTTGTGGTATATGAATGTAATGGGATAAGAAATGGGGAAGATGCGGACTTCATAATAACCTGGAAAAACCTACACAATATAATGCTGAGTGAGCAGAGCAGACCTAGGAGAACATTATACACAACTACAGATATATTGATTCTATGATGATTAACCTTGGTAGACTTGGCTCTTCTCAGCAATTCAAGGTTCAAAGATAACTCCAAAGGACTCATGATGGAGAGAGCTATGTACATCCAGAGAAAGAACTATGGAGTCTGAATGCAGATTGAGGTAAACTATTTGCTCTCCTTTTATTTCCTTTTGATTTTTTTCTCTCTTTTGTTTTTGTTTTTTGTTTTGTTTCTTCTTTCTCATTATCATTCCATTGGTCATAATTCTTCTTTACAATTTGACTATTTTGTAAATAATTTCAATGTGAAGTTATATGTAGAAGATATATTGGATTCCATTCTATCTGGGGGAGGAGGAGGGAGGGGTAGCAAGAAAATCTGGCACTCAAAATCATGAGGAACTGATCGATGTAAACTAAAAATAAAAATCTTAATTTTTTTTAAAAAGCTCCTATCCTGGGATTTCAGAAATGTGTAACTTGTGTATGTATGTGAATTAATTTTATTTTTCTTTCCCTTTTAGGAAACTGAAATTTTTATTTTTTTTTTGAGATCACACTATTATGTGAGTCCAGATCATATTACACCACAAGGAGGGGATAATTGATAATATTATTAAAAATAAAAATGAGATTAGGAAGTAAGGAACTTCTGGGGATCATTATAATTACTTTGTAATTTTCCAATAGTAATCCAGCTTGCTCCTTTTTCCTGATTCAGTTTTGGGACCTGGTTAGAGGATCAAATACAGACTGTTTAAATTTTTTTACTATTGTACTGGTGAACTAACTCAGTGCCTCCACTTCAGTTCATAGTCTGAACAATGTGAATTCTTCATCCATTTTATCTTTCCGGTGTGGATTTTTGGTGCCATTTTTTTGAGGTAGGTAGGGATCACGAATTTCAGTGAGGAAAACTTGAGGTGTTTTGACAATCTTTCCAATAGGCAAATTGCTGTATTCAGATTAGAGGATCTTAAGAACATCATCTTTAGAATATCCATCTTCTATTTAGATTTTGCTTTGCTATTTCTCCATTATAATATCAAATGCTTTTGTAGAGCATATTTTCAACTTGTTTTATGCCTTAATTTAAAAGGTACATTTATTATCTGGAGTTATTAAAGTAATTAAATCTTTATTACATAGAACATAGGTATTTAGGATCTGTGTATATTTGAACAAAATTATCATGCTGATCATCTCTTTCAATTAATCCTGTATGATAACAAAATGCAAAAAGGAAACACTTTATTGCATCCCTTTTACTCTTGTATTTTACTCTGCTGAGTCTTCTTTTGGTAGTAAACAAACAAATATGCTCAATGAAATCTTCATACAACTCATTTAATTTCATGTTCACAAAAATATGTCTTGTTTTGGAAATTACCTATTAAAGCCTTAATGTTACTTTCATATATTATCATTAAGTGTAACTAATATATTGTTATACAATTTTTTTATAAATTTATTTATTTATTTTTAGTTTACCACACATGGTTCTACATAATTTTGAGTTCCAGATTTTCTCCCCTCCCTCCCCCCTCCCTTCCCAAGCTGGCATAGAATCTCATATAACTACCATGTATAACTTCACATTGAATTAATTTATACACTAGTCAAGTTGTGGAGAAGAATTATGACCAATGCAATAAATCATGAGAAAGAAGAAACATAACCAAAAAAAAACCCCAAAAACAAAAACAAAAGAGAAGCAAAAAAGGCGAGCATGTAGTGTACCTCAATCTATACTCAAACTTCACAGTTCTTTCTCTGGATGAAGATAGCATTCTCCATCGTGAGTCCCCTGGAGTTGTCCTTGCACGTTAGGTTGCTGAGAAGAGCGAAGTATGTCAGGGTTGGTCCTCACGGAATCCATATATCTGTGGTTGTGTACAATGTTCTCCTGCTCTGCTCCGCTCACTCAGCATTATATCGTGTAGGTTTTTCCAGATTGTTACGAAGTCCGTATCATCCCCATTTCTTATGGCACAATAGTATTCCATCACTTTCATATACCACAGCTTGTTCAGCCATTCCCCAATTGATGGGCATCCCTTTGATTTCCATTTCTTGGCTACCACAAAAAGAGCTGCTATAAATATCCTTGTACATATGGGTCCTTTTCCCGCTTGTGTGATTTCTTTGGGATACAACCCTAGAAGTGGTATTGCTGGGTCAAAGGGTATGAACATTTTTATAGCCCTTTGGGCATAGTTCCAAATTGCTCTCCAAAATGGCTGGATCAGCTCACAACTCCACCAGCAATGTAGCAATGTTCCAATTTTCCCACATCCTCTCCAGCATTTGTCATCCTTTTGTTTTGTTATTTTAGTCAATGTGACAGGAGAGATGTGGTATCTAAGAGTTGTTTTGATTTGCATTTCTCTAATCAGTAGTGATCCAGAGCATTTTTTCATATGCCTATACATAGCTTTAATTTCTTCCTCTGAAAACTGCCTGTTCGTATCCTTTGACCATTTCTCAATTGGGGAATGGCTTGTATTCCTATATATTTGGCTCAGTTCCCTGTATATTTTAGAAATGAGGCCTGTATCAGAGAAACTAGTTGCAAAGGTTTTCTCCCAATTTTCTGCTTCCCTCCTAATTCTTGTTGCATTGGCCTTTTTTGTACAAAAACCTTTCAATTTAACATAATCAAAATTATCTATTTTGCATTTTGTAATGCTCTCTATCTCTTGTTGGGTCATGAATTCTTTACTTTTTCATAAATCTGATAAGTAAACTATTCCTTGCTTTCCCAAATTACTTATAGTATCAGATTTTACTCCTAGATCATGAACCCATTTTGACTTTATTTTGGTGTATGGTGTGAGATATTGGTCTATGCCCAGTTTCTGCCCTACCATTTTCCAATTTTCCCAACAGTTTTTGTGAAATAGTGAATTATTAGCCCAGAAGCTGGCCTCTTTGGGTTTATCAAAGAGTAGATTGCTAAACTTGTTGATTTCTCCTACTTGTGTGCCTATCCTATTCCACTGATCCACACCCCTATTTCTTAACCAGTACCAGGCAGTTTTGATGACTGCTGCTCTGCAGTACAGTTTAATATCTGGTATGGCAAGGCCACCTTCTCTAGCATTTCTTTTCATTAATACTCTAGATATTCTAGACCACTTGTTTTTCCAGATGAATTTTGTTATTATTTTGTCCAGCTCAGTAAAATAATTTTTTGGTAGTTCGATTGGTATGGCACTGAATAGATAGATTAATTTAGGTACAATTGTCATTTTTATTATATTAGCTCAGCCTAACCATGAGCAACTGATATTTTCCATTTATTTAGATCTGATTTTACTCGCGTGAAAAGTGTGTCATAGTTATGCTCATATAGACCCTGGGTTTGTCTTGGCAAATAGACTCCCAAATATTTTATAGTGTCTATAGTAACTTTGAATGGAATTTCTCTTTCTATCTCTTGCTGTTGGGCTTTGTCAGTAATGTATAGGAATGCTGAGGATTTATGTGGGTTTATTTTATATACTGCAACTTTGCTAAAGTTGTTTATTATTTCAAGTAGTTTTTTACTTGATCCTCTAGGATTCTCTAGATAAATAATCATATCATCTGCAAAAAGTGATAATTTAGTTTCTTCTTTTCCTATTCTAATTCCTTCAATTTCTTTTTCTTCTCTTATTGCTACAGCTAATGTTTCTAGTACCAAATTGAATAATAGGGGTGATAATGGACATCCTTGTTTCACCCCTGATCTTATTGGGAATGCATCTAGTTTATCCCTGTTACAAATAATGCTTGTTGATGGTTTTAGGTAGACGCTATTTATAGTTTTAAGGAAGGTTCCACTTATTCCTATGCTTTCTAGTGTTTTTAATAGGAATGGGTGTTGTACTTTGTCAAAGGCTTTTTCTGCATCTATTGAGATGATCATATGGTTTCTGCTAGTTTTGTTGTTGATATGGTCAATTATGCTAATAGTTTTCCTAATATTGAACCAGCCTTGCATTCCTGGAATAAATCTTACCTGGGCATAGTGTATTATTCTCGTGATGATTTGCTGCAATCTTTTTGCTAATATTTTATTTAAAATTTTTGCATCAATATTCATTAGAGAAATTGGTCTATAATTTTCTTTCTCTGTTTTAACTCTACCTGGTTTGGGTATTAGTACCATATTTGTGTCATAAAAAGAATTTGGTAGGACTCCTTCTTCACCTATTTTCCCAAATAGTCTACAAAGTATAGGAATTAGTTGTTCTTTAAATGTTTGATAGAATTCACCTGTAAAACCATCTGGCCCTGGAGAATTTTTTCCTAAGGAGTTCATTGATGGCATGCTCAATTTCTTTTTCTGAGATGTGGTTATTAAGAAATTTTACTTCCTTTTCTGTTAACCTGGGCAGTTTATGTTTTTGTAGATATTCATCCATATCTCTAAGGTTGTCAAATTTATGGGCATACAGTTGGGCAAAATAATTCCTAATTGTTGTTTTGATTTCCTCTTCATTAGAGGTGACCTCACCCTTTTCATTTTTGATACTAGTAATTTGATTTTCTTCTTTCTTTTTTTTAATCAAATTGGCCAAAGGTTTACCAATTTTATTGGTTTTTTCATAAAACCAGCTCTTTGTTTTATTAATTAATTCAATAGTTTTCTTGGTTTCAATTTTATTAATCTCTCCTTTGATTTTCAGTATTTCTAATTTGGTATTTAATTGGGGGTTTTCAATTTGCTCTTTTTCTAGCTTTTTCAGCTGTATGCCCAGATCATTGAACTCTTTTTTCCCTATTTTATTCGTGTAGGCAATTAGGGATATAAAACTTCCCCTGAGAACTGCTTTTGCTGCTTCCCATAAGTTTTGGTATGTTGTTTCATTATTGTCATTCTCTTGAATGAAGTTATTAATTGTTTCTCTGATTTGTTCTTTGGCCCACTCATTCTTTAGAATTAAATTATTTAGTTTCCGATTAGTTTTTAGCTTATTTTTCCATGGTTCTTTATTAAAAATGATTCTGATTGCATCATGATCTGAAAAGGATGCTTTGACTACTTCTGCTTTTCTGCACTGGATTGTGAGGTTTTTATGCCTTAGTACACGGTCAATTTTTGAGTATGTGCCATGTACTTTTGAGAAGAAAGTGTATACCTTTACCCTATGTGTATCCCCCTGTTTCAAATGTGTTTCTTGTAAACAGCATATTGTAGGATTATGGTTTTTAATCCATTCTGCTATCTGCTTCTGTTTTGTGAGAATGTTCATCCCCTGCACATTCAGGGTTATGATTTCTATCTGTGTCTTTTTCTCCATCCTAATTCCCCTTATTTATGCTTTTATTTCTCCCTTTCCCCTTCTCCTCCTCAACAAAGTTTTGCTTTTGACCGCCGCCTTCCTCAGTTAACCCTCCCTCTTTTTTCCCCTCCCTTATCTTACCATTTCCCACTTGCTACTTCTCCTTTCTCTTCTGACCACCCCCCTCCCCTTATTTCCCCCTTCCCCTCCTACTTCCCGTAGGACAAGTTAGATTTCTAAACTTATCGGGGTATGATATTCCCTTCTTGAACTAGATCAGATGACAGTAAAGCTCAAATACTGCTCTTCTCCCTCCCTTCTTTCCCTCTACTATAATATGTTTTTGTGCCACTTCATTTGGTGTAATTTACCCTTTTCTACTACCTGCTTACTGCTTCTCTCATAGCCCTCTCTTTATATCTCTTACTTATATTTTATATCTTTACATCAGTTAATTTATACAGGCATTCACAACCTATGTATATAACTTTCAATTGTCATAATAGCTGTACCATTCTCAAGACTGACTTATATATGTATACACACACACACACACACACACACAAACACACACACATATATATATATATATATACACACACATACATAAAACATACATAAGATGATATAATCCCACATAAAGATGTAAACAACCTGCCCTTATTGGTTAATAAGGTTTGTGGGGTTTTTCCCCCGCTTACCTTTTTATGTCTCTCTTGAGTTTTGTATTTGAAGATCGAATTTTCCATTGAGTTCTGCCCTTTTCATCCGGAAGGTCTGAAATTCCCTTATTTCATTGAATTTCTGTCACCTTGCCTGGAAAATTATGCTTAGTTTTGCTGGATAGTTGATCCTTGGTTGTAGTCCCAGCTCCTTTGCCCTTCGGAATATCATATTCCAATTTCTCCTGTCTTTTAGTGTGGAAGCTGAGAGGTCCTGCGCAATCCTGACTGTAGTTCTACGATATTTGAATTGCTTCTTTTTGGCTGCTTGCAGTATTTTCTCCTTGCGTTTATAGCTCTGAAATTTGGCTATAATATTTCTTGGTGTTTTCAGTTTGGGATCTCTTTCAGGGGGTGATTGGTGAATTCTTTCAATGACTACTTTGCTGTCTGGTTCTAGGACTTCTGGGCAGTTGTCTTTGATAATTTCTTCGAAGATACTGTCAAGGCTCTGTTTTTCATCGTGGATTTCCGGTAGACCAATAACTCTTAAATTGTCTCTCCTGGATCTATTTTCCAGGTCAGTTGTTTTGCCAATCAGATATTTCACATTTTTTTCTATTTTTTCATTCTTTACATTTTGTTTTACTACTTCTTGGTGCCTCAGAGATTCATTAGCTTCCACTTGCTCAAGTCTAATTTTTAATGAGTTATTGTTTTCATTTTGCTTTTGAGTCTCCTTTTCCAATTGGTTTATTTTATCTCTCAATGTGTCATTTTCTCTCTCTAGATTCTGAATCTCTGTAGCCATTTCGTCAATCTTTTTTTTCCATATTTTCTTTTAGCTCCCTAATTTGGTTTTTAAAATCCTCCTTTAGCTCTTCCAGCAGTGCTTTTTGGGCTGGCGACCAGTTCATATTACCTTTTGAGGTATCTGATGTATCTACAGTGTCATTGCTACCCTCTTCTATGTTGGTATTTTGATCCTGCCTGTCTCCATAAAAAGAATCTATTGACCTCGATTTTTTTGTGTTCTTCTTCATGTTGCTTTGCCTTTTGCTGGCTTTACAACGAATTTCTACCTTTGGGCCTCAGGGCTTTCTGTCCCAGCTTTCTTATTCTGGGGGTTGTGAGTCTAGAATTATAGCCTTCAGTTTCCTGAGCTGTGGGGGAGGGGTCTGGCTCCCTGGCTTCTCACTCCCTATGGGTGCTCTCCAGCATTTGCTTATCAGCAATGGTCTCAGCTGTTTGTTGTTTGAGCTGATGTCTGGCACTTCCCCTGGGGGAGCAAGGTTACATCTCGGCTCCTGGCGTTGACCCCTGATGACTCTGACCCTCTGGGACTGATGAACTTCTACTATTTGACCACTGAAGCCCCTCTACTTTCTGCTCAATTCCAGCTTTCTCTTTTTTTATCCCAAGGAATTCTCTGGGTGGGGAGGGGAGGGATTAGACCTGTTTATCTGGCTAATAAGCCTCCCGGTAGTTCAAGAATCCGTGTTTCATACGTTTGGGCTGCAAGCCTCAGGAGTCGGTATTTCACGTCCGGCGGTGTTGCGCTGCCTCTCGTCGCTTCCACAGACTGCCGTCCTATGTTGGGAGGCCTGGGGATCTCCGCCAGTTTCGGGCGCCCAGCTTTCTCCCTGCCCGTCTCCCACGTGGATTTCCCGGCCAGTAGCTTCCGCCTTGGTCTGGAGCAGCTCCGCACTGAGCACTCTCCGGGCTTACAGGTTCGTGCCTTCGGCCTTTCAGACTCTCCCGGCTGGGAAATTTGCCCCATGCAGACTGCTTGCAGTTTCTGACTCTCTCAAGTCTGCTCAAATTGACTTTTTTATAGGAATCTGACAGACCTTGTGAGAGAGCTCTGGTAAGACGCTGCCTTCATGTGGCCATCTTGGCTCCGCCCCCCGTTATACAATTTTTACTTTTATGTTTCATAGACCTGAGAAAATAAATGTGTGAGCATATGGGTCACAGTCACTGATATCTTATTCATTAATTTGAATGATATAATGAGCAATTTGTCTAATATTTCTTAGAATCTTTCCCTTTCTAAGACCTGAACATCAATCCCTGTAACTTTAAAGTATGTCATCTGTTTCAACCTATATTTCCATTGTTTATATTTTGTCAAAACTATCCATTATTTCTGACTTCATTTTCTTATTTGAGATTCTCACCTAAGGATTATGCTTAAATATTCTCCTATCTTGTGCAAGATATCTTTCTAATAATCCCCTCACAGCTCCCATCCTTTTTAGATTACCTCATGTTTACAAAGTCTATATATTGGAGATACATAGTTGTTTGCATGTTATTCCCCCATTAGAAAGCAAACTTCTTGAAGGCAAAGAGACCAATGATATTTTTGCCTTTCTTTATATTGCCATTGCTTAACAAAATGTTTGGCGTACAATAAGCATTCAATAAAGTTTGTTGACTGGTTCGAAAATGATTTTATTTCAACCTAACTTTGCTTTGGGCTGCATGTCTCTCTACATAATGGAATCAAGTTTTTGACTGATTTGTTTCTAGGTTCTTTCAATATTTTTAAGGGATGACAGGATCATATATTTAAAGATGGAAGGTATTCAGAAGCCATCAAGACTAACCCTTTCATTTCATAGATAAGAAAACTGGAAGCAGTAAAGACGTTGAGTGACTTGCCCTGGATCACAAAGCTAGCCAGTATTTGAACTTAGGACTTTCCAATTTAAAGCTCAACACTGTCCTATTCTCCATTGAACTTCTCTACAAATGTTCCTGAGACAATTGTTTCAAATTGCCTAAACTAAGAAATGGCAACACCAAAATCAGCACATTTATTTTTTATTCATTTCCTACTTTCCTGAATCAATAACTGACTCTGAAATGAGTCACACATCAGAACAATCTTTTCCTGTTTCACAAAAAATGAATATTCGTGTTAAATAAATCCTCCATACAGCACTTGCATAGTGAGCTCTCAGCAAATTAAATTACTATTTGATAATGATAGGCACAGCAGGGAGAGGCTTCCTACAAGATTTTTGATTGAGCAGAGACTTAATATACAAATATGAATTTAATGTTGTCATCTCATACACCGAAATAGAAAATAAAATCCTATATTTACCTCATGGTGATATAAAAGTCATCCTGGGTCCTAAAACATTGATGCCTCATGTGAAAAACAATTTTTGCAACGTTCAGTTTCTTCAAACTTAAGGTCTACCCTAAATGGTTGGATTCCTGCTCAGTATGTTTCACAGAGAGGTCTCTGAAAATGTTAATTCCTCCCTATTGTCAAGACAGGTGATACAGAAATTGATGTCTCTTTGATCAGGATTAAGTGACTTAAGTCAGGTACTCAAAGACCCTCATTTCAATATAGCCCGCTTCCCAGTGTGTTGATCAATAGGAGTTGATTGGCACCCCTTGGGAAAACCTACTCTTTGAAGGATGTATAACCCTCTCCCCCCCAAATCCTAAATCAAGCCAGTTCTGGACTGGCCCTTTTAGATGGTCTTAGTTCTGGACTATAACTCCCATCCAATGTATGCCAAGGCAGCTTGAGAGAAAGTAAAATGTGGATACGCACACCCGAATGTCGTTTGTCTTTTTCTTAAAAAGATTCTGTTTTAAAATTGGGGTACTATATTAGAGAACACAACTTAGGTAGGTCTTACCCAGCTGAAAGTTATTTTTGTTGCCCATGAGTGGCTCATCACCAGACATTTGAGCATTAGGTGAAAACTGTATTAATATAGCACTCCTCCCAAACCATCTACCACCTAAGGAGCCAGGTAATGTAGTGAATGGAGTCCTAGAATTAGGATGACAAGTTCAAATTTGACCTTAGACACTTACTACAAGAGTCCAAATGATGGGAAGAAATATTGGGAATCTAAAAACCTTGCAACATATCACTAGACAACTAAAATATTTAGATTTTACTTTTTGACTTCCTACCTCCTCCTCTACCTTATTCTTCATGAACATTGGTTCTCAGAAACAAATTCATAGACTTATCAATCAAGGTATAACTTATCCCTGACTGTTCTTCCCACATCAGTGACTCAATTTGACAACCCCCCTTTTTGTAAACAACTGATATTAGAATTATTTTTTCCAGGCTAGTAAAGGAAAAAGGAGTGACTAGATGTTATAGTCTAGAACATCAGGTATGCAACACAAAACTAGTGGACACTGAAAATTTCCTTGATACAAAGTTGGGCTCGGTTTTCTCTTCTGTAAGTTTTCTTTTAGGAGGGGAAAGGCTAGGCTAACTATACGTTTCAAAACAGCCTTTGTGGTTTATGTGTGAAGTCTGTACTACAGTACACAGTGAAGGGCTCTGAAGAATAATATCAGAAACAAGATGCAAATGACTGGTGACACAAAAGAAAGATTGAATGTCCAAAAGTTTTAGAGAGAAAACCTTAGTAGAAACCTAATTTATAAGCCAATAAGCCAATAGACATGATGATAAAGACAGAAAGGAACATCAGTAAAATTTCAAAAGGGATCTAAATCACCACGAACAAAAAATACAATGTATTTTTTTAAAATGCCCAATGGGTCAAGGCTCCTTTTTTCATCGTGGATTTCCGGTAGACCAATAACTCTCAAATTGTCTCTCCTGGATCTATTTTCCAGGTCAGTTGTTTTGCCAATCAGATATTTCACATTTTTTTTCTATTTTTTCATTCTTTACGTTTTGTTTTATTACTTCTTGATGCCTCATAGATTCATTAGCTTCCACTTGCTCAAGTCTAATTTTAAATGAGTTAGTGTTTACATTTTGCTTTTGAGCCTCCATTTTCAATTGGTTGATTTCACCTCTCAGGGTGTCCTTTTCTCTCTCTAGATTCTGAATCTCCGTAGTCATTTCGCCAATCTTATTCTTTAGGGACTTGAATTCATCAGTGGATTTTTTCTCCATTTTTTCCATATTTTCTTTTAGCTCCCTAATTTGGTTTTTAAAATCCTCCTTTAGCTCTTCCAGCAGTGCTTTTTGGGCTGGAGACCAGTTCATATTAGCTTTTGAGGTATCTGATGTATCTACCGTGTCATTGCCGTCCTCCACCATATCAATATTTTGATCCTGCCTGTCTCCATAAAAAGAATCTATTGTCCTCGGTTTTTTTGTATTCTTCTTCATGTTTGTTGTTTTCCCTTTTCCTGGCATTAGAACGAATTTCTATCTGTGGGTCTCAGGGCTTTCTGTCCCAGCTTACTTATTCTGGGGGTTGTGAGTCTAGAATTATAACCTTCAGTATCCTGAGGTGTGGGGGAGGGGTCTGGCTCCCTGGCGTCTCACTCCCTGTGGGTGCTCTCCAGCACTTGCTTTTCAGCAATGGTCTCAGTTGTTTGTTGTTTGAGCTGATGTCTGGCACTTCCCCTGGGGGAGCAAGGTTACGTCTGGGCTCCCGGTGTTGTCCCCTGCCAACTCTGCCGCTCTGGGACTAATGAGCTTCTAGTATTTGTCCTGTGAGGCCCCACTACTCTCTCCTCTGTTTCAGTTCTCTTTTTTTTTTCCCGAGGAATTCTCTGGGTGAGGGGGGGAGGGATTAGAGCCTTTTATCTGGCCATTGAGTCTTCCGGAAGTTCAAGAAGCCAAGTTCCTGGGTTTTGCAAGCGTCAGGACTGGGTGTTTTCACGGCTGGTGGCGTTGCGCTGCCTCTCGTAGCTCCCACAGACTGCCGTCCTGTGTTGGGAGGCCTGGGGATCTCTGCTGGTTTCGGGCGCCCAGCTTTCTCCCAGCCCATCTCCCACGTGGATTTCCCAGCCAGCCGCTTCCGCCTTGGTCTGGAGCAGCTCCACACTGAGCACTCTCCGAGCCTGCAGGTTCGTTCCTCCGGCCTTTCAGACTCTCCTGGCTCGGAAATTTGCCCCACGCACACTGCTCGCGGTTTCTGACTCTCTCAAATCTGCTCAAATTCACTTTTTTATGGGAATCTGATAGACCTTATGAGAGAGCTCCGGTAAGACGCTGCCTTCATGTGGCAGTTAATCTTATTCTTAATATTGGTATTATTACCACCTACCTTCCTTATAGCCTTGAATACCCACAACTTCCCTTTTTCTGATGGTCCATTGGAGTCACGATTATCTCACTGCTCTCTTGATATATTTGTGTTTTCATTTCATAGACAGGAGGGAATTCCATTCTAAGCTTACAATTGGCATTAAGTCTTATACTTCGGTATGCACAATTGCCCTGAGCAGATTTACATGCCTTTGTTAACAAAGGCATCAACATGGTACTAGAATTGAAAGCAACTCATTTTAGAAATGTGAGGGAAAGAATCTTGCTATTATTTTATTTAGTTGAGTTTTTTCTTTTGGTGTGAAAAGCAGCGATAAAGGGCATGCAGAAGTTTAATGAATAAGCCTCATAAATTTTCAGTTTCACACCATTTCCATTAATCTAAAAATTCATTTAATACTTGAACTTCATAGCTGGTTCTTAACTCCAGTTGTTATCAATTTTAATCTTCTGGAGCTTTGTATGCACTGCACAAGCTGGTTCTGGAAGATAATAAATCAGTATAGAATGCCCTGGAATCTAATTTCCCAATCCACTTAATAAAATTTATTTTATGATATATAAAAGACATAATTTCTATATGCCTTTGAGTGATGCTATAATGGGCATTCCTAATTTGTCTTTCTTACCTGTAATGTAAATCCTTTATTTATCCATTGGCACCAAATACCCGGGTTATTATAAAGTTGTTTTGTTTTTCACACCACTGGAAAGATGCACATTACAATCATCTAGTGGGTTATAATACGAGGTTCTGCAATGTTTTTGTCAGAAAGATTCATTTTTTATTAGTTTAAAAATGTCACAAGTTAGAAAAGATACAACAAGCACATTGTCTCTGGGATGTTTTTGCTCAACAGATCATCTGCAAAACAAATCACTTCTTATCATAGACAGCTTTCTAAGGCTTCAGTTTGGAGCTTTCTTCTCCAGTCCCATTCTGAGGTCCTCAAACTGAGATTTTATCATTTCAGACATGGAAGGGTCTTTCAATTGCCAGTTGTTTTTTTGTCTTGGTTAGTTAGTTTGTCTGAATCTTCAAACTCCCATGCGTAGTCCGTGTCTATGTTGCTCCTTATTTACTTGTAGATTCTCTGGGCTTTTTTACCCAACCACAGACAAATTGCATCCCATGAGACTTTTCGTTGAGTGCTTACATCACTAGTGTTTCCCGTGTTTATTTCCAGAAGCATGTTAATGTGGAGCATCTCTAAAAGATATGGGATGTGGGATCCATACTTTCTTTCTTTATGATAGTTTCCAAAGAAAAAAGTAATTCACTGCATTTGTTTAAAATATTTTATGGAGAGGGATGTGCTTTGAGTTTATTTTTGTACTGAAATTGTATTGGGTTTTGTATATTTGATTATTTTAATGCATAGTCCTGAAATTGTCAGGCTTTCTTGGCAATGTTGATGAAATTTGTGTGGCTGTTAATTTTGAATGCACTTTAGTGCTGTTTTTTCTTGGTTAAAGAAAAAAGCCAAAGAGTTTGCCTATGTTTTCCATGATCTCTTCTACTTGCTTTTTCATCACCCCCAAGGCCAATTTGTTTCATCAGAGTCATATTTTCTTTTCAACTCTTGAACCTCCATTACTTTCATGTACAACACAGCCAAATTCCTTCTCATAGCTTCTTCTATTCATTCATACCTTCAACAAAGTTTACTTTTTTTCCAGAAATTAAAAGTTTATAGATATATTATTATTATTACCATGGTTATACAGCAAAATGGGTGTAAATGGAGTTTGCCTGCCTTGTGTGGAGTAAATTAATTCAGTCCAGCAAACATTTATTCAGCAACTTCTGTGTGCTAGGTTTGCTGAGACATGGAGGAAAAATGGAAAAGGGTCAAATAAAAGTTAGAAAATCTGGATTTTAGTCCAGTCCCACTATGTATTAGCTATGTAACTTTCATCAAGTCATTTAACCTATAGTTTCTTCATCTGTAGAATGAGATAGTTAGGCACAATTTATCCCCGAGGTCCTGTCATCACTCTTTGTCTGGCTTTACATCATCTCCTGCCAAGTTTTGACCTGATCGTTTGTCATTTCAACAGGATGATATTTTCTACCTGTCAGTTCCTTGCTCCTCTTGTCTTTCTGTTGTTCCTGCCCTGCTAACCCTCAAAATCTACTGTCTTCGACTAGAGTCAACAGCTAATGAAAGTGACAAAATTGAACTAACTAGAACCACTAAAAAGTGACATAATCAAACATCAATCAGACTCTCACTACTGCATGGCAGTATATTTATCATTGATTGACTCTCTATAAAACTGCTCATGGTAAATCTCAAAAATATTCACTTTCATCCTCAAACCCCTAATTCTCCCTCCCCCACAAATGCACACTCTTCTCTCTCAGAAGATATTACTCCCTACCACCTCCTACCATCATTTACTAAACATATTGAGACAACTATTAAGAATGTATTCATCTTTCATTCTTTCTACCTTAATAACACATCTATACCTCCATCCATCTTCTCCTCCTTTGCTCCATTTTCAGAGTAACAGATGAGTCTCTTGTCCTTGCCAAGGCCAAACTCAACCCCTCCATTTGTTCCACTGAACTAATTCTACTTTTCTCCTTCCTCTCTCTAAGACTCTCTCTCTCCCTTCACTTCCCCCTTCTTTTTTGTCCTCATCCTCCTTGAAATTCATTATCATTTATTCCTATTGTAAAACGTCCAGCTTAACACTCTATTCTGCCTTTGTCTTCAGTATTTGTCTGTTCTCTCTCCTGGTTCTCCTCTTATGGGCTTGCTTCTACTCTGAGTGATTTGTTCAATGTTTCTGCTCCTCCTCATGCACTCTCATTGTGGGTGACCCCTCCCCAAGGTTCTGTCATCTTCTGTCTGTATAATCTCTCATTTGTCATTTCCACCTATTCCCATGGTTTAATTGATCATCTCCATGTAGGTGATTTTCAGGTATTCATAGCCAGCCCTTATCTCTTCCTTAATCTCCAGTCCTGCATTTCGGACTGCTTCCTGACAATCTGCAGCCCTAACAAATATGCAGATCATCTCCCCTCAAATTTGCCCTTCCTCCCAGCTTCCCTATTTCTTTTGATGGGAAAAACAACATTTCAGATTATCCTAGCTTGAAACCTCTGACCCTTTCCTCACAGTCAGCCTTGTAGCTAATTAATTACCAGTCTCTTTAATTATATAATATATATATGTATATACACATACACACATATGTGTGTATATATACATATATATACGTCTACGTCCACATCCACATACGTCCACGTTCACGTACGGAGATGTCCACGGCCATTTCCACGTCCACGTACGTAGACGTCCACGTACGTAGACGTCCACGTCCACGTCCACGTACGTAGACGTCCACGTCCACGTCCACAGACGTCCACGTCCGTAGACGTCCACGTCCACGCACGTGGACGTCCATGTACGTAGATGTCCACGTCCACGTACGTAGACGTCCACGTCCACGTCCATGTGCGTAGACGTCCACGTCCACGTATGTAGACATCCACGTCCATGTCCACAGACGTCCATGTTCACGCACGTAGACGTCCACGTACGTAGATGTCCACGTCCACGTACGTAGATGTCCACATCCATGTCCACGTACGTAGACGTCCACGTCCACGTCCAAGTCCACGTCCACGTACGTAGACGTCCACGTCCACGTACGGAGATGTCCACTGCCATGTCCACGTCCACGTCCACGTACGTAGACGTCCACTTACGTAGATGTCCACGTCCACGTCCACGTCCCCATTTCTACCCTCCCCCTCACTCCAAGATGGCGTATATTCTGGTTGCCCTGTTCCCCAGTCAGCCCTCCCCTCTATCACCCCCCTCCCCTCTCATCTCCTTTTCCCTTCCTTTCTTGTAGGTCAAGATAAATTTCTGCGCCCCATTTCCTGTGTATCTTATTTTTTAATTGCATGCAAAAACTTTTTTTTGTTTGTTTTGAACATCTGATTTTAAAACTTTGAGTTCCAAATTCTCTCCCCTCTTCCCTTCCCACCCACCCTCCCTAAGAGGTTGAGCAATTCAACCTAGGCCACATGTGTATCATTATGTATAACCCTTCCATAATACTCATGTTGTGAAAGATTAACTACAATTTGCTCCTTCCCAACCCATCCCGCTTTATTGAATTTTCTCCCTTGACCCTCTCCCCTTTCCAAAGTGTTTGTTTTTGATTACCTTCACTCCCATCTGCCCTCCCCTCCATCATCCCCGCCCTTTTATTTTTTTTTCTTCCTCCCTCTTCTTTCCTGTGGGGTAAGATACACAACTGAGTATGTATGGTAATTTGGGAAAGCAAGGAATAGTTTACTTATCAGATTTCTGGAAAAGTAAAGAATTCATGACCCAACAAGAGATAGAGAGCATTACAAAATGCAAAATGGATAATTTTGATTATGTCAAATTGAAATGTTTTTGTACAAAAAAAGCCAATGCAACAAGAATTAGGAGGGAAGCAGAAAATTGGGAGAAAATCTTTGCAGCTAGTATCTCTGATAAAGGCCTCACCTCTAAAATATACAGGGAGCTGAGCCAAATATATAGGAATACAAGCCATTCCCCAATTGAGAAATGGTCAAAGGATATGAACAGGCAGTTTTCAGAGGAAGAAATTAAAGCTATGTATAGGCATATGGAAAAATGCTCTGGATCGCTGCTGATTAGAGAAATGCAAATCAAAACAACTCTTAGATACCACATCTCTCCTGTCAGATTGGCTAAAATAAAAAAATCAGGAGAATGATAAATGCTGGAAAGGATGTGGGGAAATTGGAACATTGTTGCATTGCTGGTGGAGTTGTGAACTGATCCAGCCATTTTGGAGGGCGGTGTGGAACTATGCCCAAAGGGCTATAGAAATGTTCATACCCTTTGACCCAGCAATACCACTTCTAGGGTTGTATCCCAAAGAAATCACGCAAGCGGGAAAAGGACCCATATGTACAAGAATATTTATAGCAGCTCTCTTTGTGGTAGCCAAGAATTGGAAAGCAAAGGGATGCCCATCAATTGGGGAATGGCTGAACAAGCTGTGGTATATGAAGGTGATGGAATACTATTGTGCCATAAGAAATGAGGATGATGCAGACTTCATAACAACCTGGAAAAACCTACACGACATAATGCTGAGTGAGCGGAGCAGAGCCAGGAGAACGTTGTGCACAACCACAGATATGTGGATTCTGTGAGGACCAAACCTGACATACTGTGCTTTTCTCAGCAACCTAAGGGGCAAGGACAACTCCAGGGGACTCACGATGGAGAATGCTATCTTCATCCAGACAAAGAACTGCGAAGTTTGAATACAGACTGAGGCACACTACATGCTTGCCTTTTCTGCTTCTCTTTTGTTTTTGTTTTTGGGTATTTTTTTTGGTTCTGTTTCTTCTTTCTCATGATTCATTCCATTGGTCAAAATTCTTCTCCACGACTTGACTAGTGCATAAATTAATTCAATGCAAAGTCATACATGACAGTTATATGAGACTCCATGTCGTCTTGGGGAGGGAGTGGGGAGGGAGGGGAGAAAAACTGGAACTCAAAAACTATGTAGAACCGTGTGTGGTAAACTAAAAATAAATAAAGAAATTTATTAAAAAAACCATATTTAAACATCCCAAGCTATTTTATACTTTAAAAAAAAAGTAACTTGGATTGCCTCTGCATGGCTTAACCATGAGTACTGACCAATCAGACCTAATCAGAATTAGAAATCTGGGTGCCTTTAAAACCAATAAAGGATTATACAAAATGCTAAAAAAAAAAAAGAGATAAGGAAGGACATTATATCCTGCTAAAAGGCACCATAAATAATGAAGCAATATCATTGCTTAACATATATGCACCAAGTGGTAAGGCATACAAATTCCTAGAGGAGAGGTTAAGGGAGTTACAGGAAGAAATAGACAGCAAAACTATAATATTGGGAGACCTCAACCTCCCCGTTTCTGAACTTGATAAATCTAACCTCAAAATAAATAAGAAAAAAGTTAAGAAGGTAAACAGAATATTAGAAAAGGCCCATATGATAGACGTCTGGAGAAAACTGAATGGGGATAAAAAGGAATATACTTTCTTCTCAAAAGTACATGGCACATACTCAAAAATTGACCATATTCTAGGGCATAAAAACCTCACAATCCAGTGCAGAAAAGCATCAGTAGTCGAAGCATCCTTTTCAGATCATGATGCAATAAGAATCATTTTTAATAAAGAACCATGGAAAAATAAGCTAAAAACTAATTGGAAACTAAATAATTTAATTCTAAAGAATGAGTGGGCCAAAGAACAAATCAGAGAAACAATTAATAACTTCATTCAAGAGAATGACAATAATGAAACAACATACCAAAACTTATGGGGTGAAGCAAAAGCAGTTCTTATGGGAAGTATTATATCCCTAAATGCCTACATGAATAAAATAGGGAAAAAGGAGATCAAGGATCTGGGCATACAGCTGAAAAAGCTAGAATATGAAAGTTTTAAGTAAGATCCATAGTGCACAAATTACATAGGCTAATATGATTTTTCAGTTACAGAAAAAAAATAATTCCTCAACAAGATAAAAGTTAAAAGCTTATATCAGCATGGTATGCAAATAGAGGTTGCTATGAAAGATTTTAGCTTTCATTCACAAATTCTTCTCCCCCCTACTTCTTTTCTATTCTCTCCCACCCCCCATCCACTTTTATTATCCCAGCTCTAAAGGTGGAGTTTTTTTTTTTAATTCAAAATCTCTATCTTAGTCCATACCTTCTTTCCGGCAACTTCTTTTCTTTCCTGGGCCAACAATCAATCTATTGCCTCTGGGCAAAAATTTTTAATATTTTTTAATATTTTGATTAGATTAAATAAAAGGGCAAAATAATACAAACATTGGACAGTACATGTGAGAACATTCAACAACTTGTCTTCCCTTACCTCCTAAATAGAACATATCCATAGTACTAATTTCATTGTCTGTCTCTGTCTCTGTTTCTCTATCTCTCTGTCTTTTTTTTTCCTCTCTCCTCCCCTCAGTGCATATGTATATACAGAGTAGATGTAAGTAATCTCAGAAGAAAGGCCTGAATAGGATGGAGCAGAAAAGACTGAATCGAAAACTAGGAAGCTATAGTTTGTGCCTGCTTGGAGAGTGACATGAAGAAAGTTGCCTTGCTGTGTTTTCTTTGTCCAGAGATAAGTAAAACTGTATTGAAATTTAACTTTATTTGGGGCATATCAGACATAAAGTTCAGAATGATTTCTAAGCTCCTAATATAGTAAAAACAGGAATAACCTAGAGTTAAATTAGTCATTTTCCAATATAGTATTATAGGAAAAAATAATTAATGTTTTTTAACTAGACAGTGCTTTAAAAACCTAATGAAAGGATATATATTTTCTCTGTAGAACTTCCTAATTTGCCAAACTCTCTATTTCTATAATTACTTGGTGGTTATTATCATTGCCTATTAGAGTGAAGCTCAGCTATTCTTGTGATAACATCTGCTGTTTCCAACAAGGCTACTGACTTGTCTAGTAAGAGACTGAAGAATTTTATAAGATTTAATTCTTTATCATGAACAATAAATGAAAAGAATAATTTACTTCTCTCACATCTCTAATTATAGAAATTTAGGAAGAGTGGAATGATCAGATCTATGGAGTTACTAATTATTTATAAGTTCCATCAGAGGCCCAACATTTTTATTTCTGGAAAGCTTATGGCTCATTACCCTCCTGTTCCACAACTACTGCTTAAAGTCCTTTCTCGATGTCTTCATTTACATACATTTTTTTTCATTGTGAAAATGTGGATCATTCCATTTCTAAGCCAACTACTTAAAAACAATTAATGACATGAATGACCCAATGTACCTTGAGATGGTTACCTTAAAGATGCTTACCTTTTCAGTTGTATGAATTATAGGATTATGACTTTTAGAATGAAAATAATTTAAATGTTAATGAAACTATAAATCAAAATAAACATTTTAATGTAACATTTTCAGAAATTATTTCAGATGTAATGTGACATTATAGGAAATAGATGGAAGATAGAGATTGAGGAAGGGAGAGAGAGAGAGAGAGAGAGAGAGAGAGAGAGAGAGAGAGAGAGAGGGAGAGAGAGAATGACAGATAATACAGTGGAACTCTTTGATTTCCAGATAAAGCAAGGAAGACCTCTAACATGTTGGGTGGATGCTCTTGGTGAAATTTTAGGATACTGATGAGAATCTATAGGATAGACAATCATGGATGGGTTGTGATAGGAGAATTCTGAATTGATGAGATCACAGATTAATTTGAATATTTCAGAGTATTTCAGATGATGCTATGTAGAGAGTGGGATATACAGGAGCCAATTTGAGGTCTGACCTTTAATTTTTTATGCTTTGAGATTTTTTTCAAAGAATTAGATGTGCTATCCCTTTAAAGCACTTTGCATGAAGATTTTATTGAAGAAACAAGCAGAAAAAAGTTTTTTTTGTGTAGAGGAAAAGAATTATATGTGTGTGTGTGTGTGTGTGAGAAACGAGACCTTTATAAGAGGAATTTGCTTCAAAAGTTTTTTTTCACACTTACAGTTGCTAACTATATTTCCCCCCCATCCTATTTCTCCCATCATTTAATCTATTCTCTCCTCTCTCTCTTTTCAACCAGTCCCTCCTCAAAAACATTTTACTTCTGACTACCACCTCCCCCCACTCTGCCCTCCGTTCTGTGAGCACCCCCTTCTTTTTATTTTATTTTCAGTTAATGGAATAAAACAACCATTTCCATAACATAATAAAATGAAAAAAAAAAAAAGATCGCACATGAAACTGCAAATCTACTATCTCTTATCCCCTTTTCCTCCTACTTTCCTATACAGTAAGATGGATTTCTATACTGGATGAAGTGTGTATATTATTCCCTCTGAGTCAATTCCAATGACAGTAAAGTAGAACCATTCCTGTTAATTCCTCTGTTTTCCCATCCACTCTAAAAGCCCTTCCTTGCCTATTTTATGTGAGATAATTTACCCCATTCCACCTCTCACTTTCCCTTTCTCCCAGTGCATTCCTCTTTCTCACTTCTTGATTTTATTTTCTTTAGACCTCATCATATCATATTCAACTCAAACCTGTACCCTCTGTCTATATATACTCCTTCTAATTGCCTTAATCCTGAGAAACTTCTTGAGTTACAAGTATTATCTTCCTATGTAGGAATATAAATAGTTTAACCTTCTTAAGTCCATTTATGATTTACCTTTACTGTTTACCTTTACATACTTCTCTTGAGTCTTGTACTTGAAAGTAAAATTTCTTATTCATTTCTGGTCTTTTCATCAGGAATGCTTGAAAGTCCTCTATTTCATTGAAAATGCATTTCCCCTCTGAAGGATTATACTCAGTTTTGATGGGTAGGTGATTCTTGGTTGTAATCCTAGCACCTTTGCCCTCTAGAATATCATATTTCAAGAACTCTGGTCCTTTAATGTAAAATCTGCTAAATCTTGTGTTATCCTGAATTTGCTCCATGATATTTAAATTGTTTCTTTCTCAATGCTTGTGACATTTTCTCTTCAATCTGGGAGCTCTCGACTTTGACTATATTATTTGTGGGAGTTCACATTTTGGGAACTCCTTCAGAAAGTGATTGTTGCATTCTGTCAATTTCTATTTTACCCTCTGGTTCTAAAATATCAGGGCAGTTTTCCTTAATAATTTCCTGAAAGATGACATCTAGGTTCTTTTCAATCAAACTTTTCTGGAAGTACAATAATTTTAAAATTATCTCTCCTCGATTTATTTTCCATAACAATTCTTTCAGTCTTTTGATTTTATTTTATTGTTTCTTGATATCTCATAGAATCATTAGCTTCCACTTCTCCAATTTTATTTTTTAAGGAATTATTTTCTTTTGTACTTCCTTTTCAATTTGGGAGTTCTACTTTTTAAGGAGTTCTTTTCTTTGGTGAATTTTTATTCCTCTTTTCCATTTGGCCAATTCTGCTTTTTAAGGAGTTATTCTCTTATTGAAATTTTTATTTATCTTTTGCCATATGGCCAATTGTGATTTTCTTTCTTTTTTTGAATCATTCTCTATTTATTTAATATTTTTAGTTTTAAGCATTAATTTTCACAAGAGTTTGAAATACAAATTTCCTCCCCATTTCTACCCTCCACCCCACTCCAGGATGGCATATATTCTGATTGCCCCTTTCCCCAGTCAACCCTCCCTTCTGTCACCCCACTGCCACCCCCATCGCCTTTTCACTTACTTTCTTGTAGGACAAGATAGATGTTTATGCCCCATTGCTGGTATATCTTATTTCCTAGTTGCATGCAAAAACTTTTTTTTGAACATCTGCTTTTAACACTTTGAGTTCCAAATTCACTCCCCTTTTCCCTCCCCACCCACCCTCCCTAAGAAGGCAAGCAATTCAACATAGCCCACATGTGTATCATTATGCAAAATCCTTCCACAATACTCATGTTGTGAAAGACCAACTATATTTTGCTCCTTCCTATCCTATCCCCCTTTATCCAATTTTCTCCCTTGGCCATGTCCCTTTTCGAAAGTGTTTGCTTTTGATTACCTCCGCCCCCATCTTCCCTCCTTTCCATCATTCCCCCTTTTTATCTCCTTCCTCCTTCTTTCCTGTGGGGTAAGATACCCAATTGAGTGTGTATGTAATTCCCTCCTCAGGTCAAATCCAGTGAGAGCAAGATTCACTCACTCCCCCTCACTTGCCCCCTCTTCCCTCCCAACAGAACTGCTTTTTCTTGCCACTTTTATGCAAGATAATTTACCCCACTCTATCTCTCCCCCTTTCTCCCTCTCTCAATATATTGCTCTCTCATCCCTTAATTTGATTTTACTTTTCTTAGATATCATCCCTTCATATTCAACTCACCCAATGCCCTCTGTCTATATATATATATATATGTATGTATGTATGTATGTATGTATGTATGTATGTATGTATATATGTATATTCCCTTCATCTACCCTAACACTGAGTTCTTATGAATTATATATATTATCTTTCCTTGTAGGATTGTAAACAAAACAGTTCAATTTTAGTAAGTCCCTTATGATTTCTCTGTCTTGATTACCTTTCCATGCTTTTCTTGATTCTTGTGTTTGAAAATGAAATATTCTATTCATCTTTGGTCTTTTCACTGAGAAATTTTGAAAGTCCTCTATTTATTGAAACTCCATATTTTGCCTCAGAGCATGATACTCAGTTTTGCTGGGTAGGTAATTCTTTGTTGTAATCCTAGCTCCATTGACCTCCAGAATATCATATTCCAAGCCCTTTGATCCCTTAATGTAGAAGCTGATAGACCTTGTGTTATTCTGATTGTGTTTCCACAATACTCAAATTGTTTCTTTCTGGTTTCTTGCAGTATTTTCTCCTTGATCTGGGAGCTCTGGAATTTGGCAACAATATTCCTAGGAGTTTTCTTTTTGGGATCTTTTTCAGGAGGCAATCAGTGGATTTATTCAATTTTTATTTTACCCTCTGCCTCTAGAATATCAGGGCAGTTCTCCTTGATAATTTCTTGAAAGAAGATATCTAGGCTCTTTCTTTGATCATGGCCTTCAGGCAGTCCAATAATTTTTAAATTATCTCTCCTGGATCTATTTTCCAGGTCAGTGTTTTTCCAATGAGATATTTGACATTGTCTTCCATTTTTTAATTCCTTTAGTTCTGTTTTTTTTTTCTCATCTGAATTTTCTTATTTTATTTTATTTTGTTTTAATTTTTTTTAATTTAAATTTATTTATTTAACATATTTGGTTTTCAACATTGATTTTCACAACAGTTTGGATTACAAATTTTCTCCCCATTTCTACCCTCCCCCCCACTCCAAGATGGCATATATTCTGGTTGCCCTGTTCCCCAGTCAGCCCTCCCCTCTATCACCCTCCTCCCCTCTCATCCCCTTTTCCCTTCCTTTCTTGTAGGGCAAGATAAATTTCTATGCCCCATTGCCTGTGTATCTTATTTTTTTAGTTGCATGCAAAAACTTTTTTTTTGAACATCTGCTTTTAACACTTTGAGTTCCAAATTCTCTCCCCTCTTCCCTTCCCACCCACCCTCCTTAAGAAGTCTAGCAATTCAACCTAGGCCACACATGTATCATTATGTATAACCCTTCCACAATACCCATGTTGTGAAAGGCTAACTACATTTTGCTCCTTCCCAACCCATCCCGCTTTATTGAATTTTCTCCCTTGACCCTGTCCCCTTTCCAAAGTGTTTGTTTTGATTACCCCCACCCCCATCTGCCCTCCCCTCCATCATCCCCCCCTTTTATTTTATTTTTATCTTCCTCCCTCTTCTTTCCTGTGGGATAATATACCCAACTGAGTATGTATGGTATTCCCTCTTCAGGCCAAATCTGATGAGAGCAAGGTTCACTCATTCCCCCCTCACCGGCCCTCTCCCCTCCTCCCACAGAGCTGCTTCCTCTTGCCACCTTTATGCGAGATAATCCACCCCATTCTATCTTTCCCTATCTCCCTCTCTCAGTATGTTGCTCTCTCATCACTTAATTTCATTTCTTTTAGATCTCTTCCCTTCATCTTCAACTCACCCTGTGTCTACTCTCTCTCTTTTACATATATATATATATATACACATATATATACATACATACACATACATACATATACACATAGATATATACATACATACACATTCACTTATATATATATATATATACATAAACATATATATATATATATATACATATATATGCATATTCCCTTCAGCTACCCTAATACTGAGGTCTCATGAATCATACACATCATCTTTCCATGTAGGAATGTAAACAAAACTATTCAACTTTAGTAAGTCCCTTGCAATTTCTGTTTCTTGATTACCTTTTCATGCTTCTCTTGATTCTTGTGTTTGAAAGTCAAATTTTCTATTCAGTTCTGGTCTTTTCACTGAGAAAGCTTGAAAGTCCTTTATTTTATTGAAAATCCATATTTTGCCTTGGAACATGATACTCAGTTTTCCTGGGTAGGTGATTGTAGGTTTTAATCCTAGCTCCATTGACCTCCAGAATATTGCATTCCAAGCCCTTCGATCTCTTAATGTAGGAGCTGCCAGATCTTGGATTATTCTGATTATGTTTCCACAGTACTCAAATTGTTTCTTTCTGGCTGCTTGCAGTATTTTCTCCTTGATCTGGGAGCTCTGGAATTTGGCGACAATATTCCTAGAAGATTTCTTTTGGGGATCTATTTGAGGAGACGATCGATGGATTCTTTCAATTTCTATTTTGCCCTGTGGCTCTAGAATATCAGGGCAATTCTCCTTGATAATTTCTTGAAAGATGGTATCTAGGCTCTTTTTTTGATCATGGCTTTCAGGTAGTCCAATAATTTTTAAATTATCTCTCCTGGATCTATTTTCCAGGTCAGTGGTTTTTCCAAGGAGATATTTCACATTGTCTTCCATTTTTTCATTCCTTTGGTTCTGTTTTATAATATCCTGATTTCTCATCAAGTCACTAGCTTCCACTTGCTCCAATCTAATTTTTAAAGTAATATTTTCTTCAGTGGTCTTTTGGACCTCCTTTTCCATTTGGATAATTCTGCCTTTCAAGGCATTCTTCTCCTCATTGGCTTTTTGGAGCTCTTTTGCCATTTGAGTTAGTCTGTTTTTTAAGGTGTTGTTTTCTTCAGTGTATTTTTCAGTATTTTTTTGGGTCTCCTTTAGCAAGTCATTGACTTGTTTTTCACGGTTTTCTCGCATCCTTCTCATTTCTCTTCCCAATTTTTCCTCTACTTCTCTAAGTTGCTTTTCCAAATCCTTTTTGAGCTCTTCCATTGCCTGGGACCAGTTCATGTTTTTCTTGGAGGCTTTTGGTGTAGGCTCTTGCACTTTATTGACTTCTTTAGGCTGTATGTTTTGGTCTTCTTTGTCAGCAAAGAAAGAATGCAAAGTCTGAGACTGAATCTCGGTGCGTTTTTGCTGCCTGGCCACATTCCCAGCCAACTAACTTGACCTTTGAGTTTTTCAGTGGGGTATGAGTGCTTGTAGACTACAGAGTTCTATGTTCCACGTTTGGGGGGGGGGAGGTGCCCGCTCTGCCACACCAGCACTGCTCCTTCCCCAACCCCCAGCCTGAACTGGGCTTAGATCTTCGGCAGGCTGTGCACCCCTGCTCTGATCCGCCACTTAATTCCTCCCACCAGGTGGGCCTGGAGCCGGAAGTAACAACAGCTGTAGCTGCCCCACCTCCGCTGCCCCCGGGACTGGAAGCTGAACCGAGAACTCCTTCTACTCCCGCAGCTTTTCCCACTAACCTTCTCCACAGTCTTTGGTATTTGTGGGTCGAGGGGTCTGGTAACTGCCGAAGCTCACTGAACCAGGGCGCTAGGGCCCCCTCCGCCCAGCTTCTGGTCTGGATATTCCACACCGCTCAGTCTGGGCTCTGCTCCACTCCGTTCCCAGCTCCCAGCTCCAAGCTCCGTGTGGGATAGACCTCACCCAGAGACCATCCAGGCTGTCCTGGGCTGGAGCCCTGCTTTCCTCTGCTGTTCTGTGGGTTCTGCCGTTTTAGAATTGGTTCAGAGCCATTTTTTATAGTTTTTTGGAGGGGCTCGGTACGGAGCTCACTCTAGTCCCTGCTTAGCAGCCACCATCTTGGCTCCCTTTGGTTCTGTTTTATAATATCTTGATTTCTCATCTAGTCACTAGCTTCCACTTGCTCCAGTCTAATTTTTAAGGGAGTATTTTCTTCCATGGTCTTTTGGACCTCCTTTTCCTTTTGGCTTATTCTGACCTATAAGGCATTCTTCTCCTCATTGGCTTTTTGGAGCTCTTTTGCCAGTTGGGTTAGTCTATTTCTTAAGGTGTTATTTTCTTCAGTATTTTTTTGGGTCTCCTTTAGCAAGTCATTGATTTGTTTTTCATGTTTTTCTCACATCATTATCATTTCACTTCCCAATTTTTCCTCTACTTCTCTAACTTGCTTTTCCAAATCTTTTTTGAGCTCTTTCATGACCTGGGACCAGTTCACGTTTTTCTTGGAGGCTTTTGATGTAGGCTCTTTGACTTTGTTGATTTCTTCTGGCTGCATGTTTTGGTCTGCTTTGTCATGAAAGAAAGATTCTGAGTCTGAATCTGAGTCCATTTTCACTGCCTGGCCATGTTCCCAGACAACTACTTGACCCTTGAGTTTTTTGACGGGGTATGACTCCTTGTAGAGTAGAGAGTACTTTGTCCCAAGCTTGAAGGGTTGTGCTGTTGTTTTCAGAGCTATTTCTACACAGCAAGCTCTGCCACACCAGTGCTCCTCCTCCCCCAAGAACTACCAACCCAGACCACGACTCAGATCTTAAGCAAGGTCTGCACTCCCACTCTGATCCACCACTTAATTCCTCCCACCAAGTAGGCCTGGGGCCAGAAGCAACTGCAGCTGTAATTCTGTCCTCAGAGCTGAACCACCTCTGCTGTCCCCGGGGCAGTGGCTGAACCAGGAACTCCTTTCACTCTGTCCCAGCAACTTTTCCCACTCACCTTTTCTGTTGTCTTTGGTGTTTGTGGGTTGAGAAATCTGGTACCTGCCACAGATCATTGATTCAGCGCACTAGGGCCTGTTCCTCCTGGCTCCTGGTCTGGTTGGTCCGGGCGAGGCCCACACTGGCCTCTGCTATGTTCTGCCCCGCTTCCAGCTCGGTGGGATAGACCTTACCCAGCAACCATCCAGGCTGTCGTGGGCTGGAGCCCTGCTTCCCTCTGCTATTCTGTTGGTTCTGCAGCTCTAGAATTTGTTCAGAGCTATTTTTTATAGGTTTTTGGAGGGACCTTGGAGGGGAGCTCACGCAAGTCCCTGCTTTACAGCCACCATCTTGGCTACCCCCCCCCCCCCGCCATTGTGATTTTCAAGACATCCTTCAAATTGGATTTTTATACCTCCTTTCCTATTTAGCCAATTCTTTTCTTAAGATGTTATTTTCTTCAGTATTTTTATGCTTCTTTTACTAAGCGGGTGAATCTTTATTCACGATTTTCTTTCACCACTCTCACTTCTCTTCCAGTTTTTCTTCTACCCCCATCACTTGATTTTTTAAAATCATTTTTGAATACTTCCATGTCTTCAAAACAATTCGTCTTTTTCTTTGAGGCTTTGGATATAGGAGTTTTGACTTAGTTGTCTTCTTTTGAGTGTATATTTTAATCTTACTTGCCACCATAGTAATTTTCTGTATTCACATTTTTTTTTCCTGTTGTGTGCTCATTTTTATCTAGCCTATTTCTTTATTTTTAATTTTTTGCCAAAGTGTGACTCTGCTTCCAGGGTGGAGGTCACATGGTCCCAAGCAACATTCAGGGATTTTGTGCAGTTCTTTTCAGAGATGCTTTCTAGAGACCTGTAAGTTCTCATTTCTTCACAGGTGGTATGATCTGAGGAGAGGTGTGTTCACTACTCTCCTGTCCTGTACTCTGTCTGTGAGAAACCACAAGGACTCTTTTCTGCCCTGGAACTTTGATGAGGGTACCTACTCCTCTGGGGTTACAAGCTCTGGTGTGCTAGTGCTCCTCCTTGCCCTGTGACTGCCACCCAGGCCTGTGACCCTGATCTGAGAATGGATAAAGCAAAAGATTCCTGCCCACAGTTCCAGCATAAGGAACTCTGTAATCTTCTTCTGACTATTTGTTCAACCCCCTTGCTGGGCTGAGAGCTCCAAAAGCAGCAGCTGCTGTTGCTGATTCAGTTGCTCCAAAAGCCTGATCTTGGTTTGCTCTGGCTTGGTCTGTGCTGGCAGAGCTTCCACTGGATTGTTCTAGCTCCACTCCCAGTATGAAAGACCTTTCCTGCTGACCTTCTAAATGTTTTTGGGCTGGAAAACTGTTTCATCCTATACTTCTTGAGGTTTTGTTACTACAGAATTTGTTTTAGGGCATTATTTAGAGGTGTTCAGAGCAGTTTGGGGAGAGCTCAGGAGAATCCGTGCCTTTTCTCTGCCATTTTGGCTCTGCTCCCCAAAATGTTTAAAATCACACTCTACCTTAAGAAAAAATATTAATATGCAGAAAAAACCTTCAGATCCCTGCTTTCACATCAGGCTCCCTCACCTGATTCTCTTCACCCTACCACCCACCCCGAATCAAATCTACTCCTTTAATATTCTCTTTTCTCAGCCTCCTTTGTTATGTTCATACATCTCTCATTCTTACTCCACAGTTATCACTGATGACCAATGCATAACTCTCTTTTGATTACTTCCCTATAGTGCTCAAATAATCATGGGTGTCATTCATTTGCCAAAACACATTTAAAGAGTAATCTTCCTTAACAACTCTGTTCAACTGGATTCTCATCTCTAGAAAATATCATCATGCAAAATGCATAATTCTCTATTTTAAATAAATAATACTTCTCTATAGAATTATGTAGTTCTTCTCAATATTTTAAACAAAAACAAAACAACCCAGTATTTTAAGTCATTGGCAATGATTTTTTTCAACTCCTTGACTATTTTCTTAGCTTTTCCTTAACTCTCTCCTTAGTTCTTCTTTAATAATTGAGTTCAATCAAGGTTAAGTCTGTTAATGCAGTCAGAGTGGCAAGGTATTTGACCCTGGAGATCCCAGGGTATGCTGACTAGCCAATAGCCTTAATGAGGACACCTCTCTTTTTACTACTTTAAACCTTTATGTAGGAAGCAGATAAAAGCAGGATACCTCAGATACTTTTGGCTATTAATGCTAAACTAGCTCATATACTGTATCCGCAGAGATGGTTTTGGTAACTAGATTTAGAGCAAGAAGACTAAATAAAATCTAATTATGGTATAATAATACATCTTGGCACAATCTGGCCAACTGGGTGATTCTGTGTTTGTGTTCTCCAGTGTTGTCTAGACAAAGTGTTATGCATTGGGCTTTGCTATTAACTGCTTGTTGTCTTAGGAATAGAATTACGCTCAAAGACTTGTTGATGATAACTTGGTCCTCAATGAGACTATGCTTCCCTATCAGGTTTGGTGTGCCCATTTCAGCAATTATGCAATCCTGACATAATATTGAAGTTAATTCTTCTAATATTTTAACTTATTCTGAAATGGGTGGTCATCCATGAAGGTTCATTAACTGTTCTGGTGACTAGAATTATTTAATAAATTACTATGAGCTGGCAATAACTTAGAATATATCTCCTTCAGAAAGTCCTCTGTGGTTGACTCTACTGTGGGCACTTCACTAAACCTATAATCTTCCCTCCCCCAAATTAAGTATTCACTTTTTTCTTTACTGTTTTACCTTGTCCTTGAAACGTTCTTTTAAAATTTGTCCCTTATTGTTTAATACATGCTATTTTGTGTTCTGAACTACATCCCCTGCCCCAGACAGTGATGACAGTACAAAGTTCTAAACATAATCACTTATTCTCATAATCACTTATCAATGAACTTGAATTCAGCTAGTTAACACTGATTAAATTAACCTCAAAAATGTATTTAATGAATGAATGAAATTTTATTTAAAGCAGAATTCTATTTTGGTGAAAAGATCTTAAAATCTCATTGAAAAGGCATGAATAAAGTAAATCAGAAACAGAGAAATTCTACACATCCAATTATGTAGCCACCACAAATGTATTGAAAGGTTTCATTTTAGCAGTTTATTTTTTAAAATATAGTTTTGATTTGTATCTTATATAAGGACTAAATTATATCAACCCTGGTTCTTATTCAATGACACAATAGATTCCTAATCCTAGGAGGATTGTTCAGAAGCCAAAGGGAGGAAAATAGGCAAGTACTCATTGCTTAATAGAAATTTTACTGTTCTCTATTATATTTTCACCTAACTTCATTTGGCACCCATGGACCCTTTGGTAAGACAAATCTGTGCTAGTAAATGTCATGATGGGGTGAATTCAGGGATTATTAAAGCTGTGAAACTTCTGCAGAAGCAGTAACATTGAGTGTTAGAACTCACAGCTCTAATACGAGGCTTTTAGAAAATTGTTCTGATGACATTAAAAGCTCTCAAAACCATCCAACGTCCCAGATTTTATTAGTAATTAATAGTAACAATGATATCATTTAAATAGCATTTTAAGGTTTACAAAATACTTTATTTGTTTTATTTTGGAAGGGGGAAGGCAAGATAATTGGGGTTAAGTGACTTGCCCAAGGTCACAGAGCTAGTCAGTGTGTCAAGTGTCTGAGGCCGGATTTGAACTGAGGTACTCCTGACTCCAGGGCTGGTGCTCTACTCACTGTGACATCTAGCTGGGCTTACAAAATACATTAGAAATAGTATCCCCATTTGTTCCACCCAACAACAGTCAAAGATAAGTGCTATTATGATCTCCATTTTACAGTAGAGGAAACTCGGACCAGCAGGTTAAGTAAATTGCACATGGTTGCACAGTCACTAAATGTCTAAGCCTACATTTGAATTCAAACCCTACTGCCTCTATGTCCAGTTCTCTGTCTATTTTGTCAAATAAAATAGTCTCAAAACAAATAAATTCTCCAGAAGTTACAAAAAGACACTAGCAGACTTATCTATTATATAAATGTTATGAACTTTTGAAGCATTAGTTACTATTAGAATTTAAACCGTCTGGAAGAAAAGATAGCATTTTGGCAACATATGGCATGACTAATGTGGAAACCTGGGTTTTTTTTTGTCTGGGATGGGCTTTCCAGCTGACCATTGGGTAAGAACAATAAAGCAAGTAGCTAGATTTTAGAGTCTTATTCAGCAAGCTGATGATGAAACAGATGAATCTTTCATGATGGGAATGGAAGTCAGGACCAGTAATCAGTTTCGTTTGTATGGCAGAACCACACCCTCATGGGTTCATGTAAACATTCAAAATGTAGTTGATTGTTGGTTTAACCTAAATCCTGCACTGGTTTATAGCTAACTAACCAAATACAATTCCCTGAGGAGCCTGAAGCTTCTTTCTGCAATTTTTTATCTAATAAATCTTTTCTCTTTTGTTTGTCTCCTCAGGTTAAATGACATCCAAATCCACCTCTGGTGTTGGGTGAGATTCTCTCTGCATTCTTCAGGAACCCATGCTGATAAACTACCCAACTTCTTTACCTCTAAAATATACTAAACCTGTGACTTTGTTCAAGGTATTCAGGTTCTCAGGCAACTCTTCCAAGCTATGGGTTTTGGGGCAGGTGCTGTTCTGCTTTACTAAAGTTTTCTCAACCAGAATTTCTTATTCCATTGAACTTTCTTTTCTTTTCTTTTTCTCTTTATATTTCTTTTTAAATATATATATATATATATATATATATATATATATATATATATCTTTTAGTTTTCAACATTGATGTCCACAGGATTTGGAGTTACAAATTTTTTCCCCATTTCTACCCTCTCCCCACCCTAAGTAAGATGGCATATATTCTGATTGCCCTTTTCCCCAGTATGCCCTCCCTTCTGTCACCCCACTCACCCCATCTCCTTTCCCCTTACTTTCTTGTAGGGCAAGATAGATTTCTATACCCCATTGCTTGTGTAACTTATTTCCCAGCTGCATGTAAAAACAGCTTTTTTTGAGCATTTGTTTTTAAAACTTTGAGTTCCAAATTTTCTCCCTTCTTCCCTCCCCATTTACCCTCCTTGAGAAGGCAAGCAATTCAACATAGGCCACACCTGGATCATTATGCAAAACAACTCCATAACCATCATGTTCTGAAAGACTAACCATATTTCCCTCGATCCTATCCTGTCCCCCTTTATTCAATTTTATCCCCTTGACCTGGCCCTTTTCAAAAGTGTTTGCTTTTGATTACATCTTTCTCTACTCTGCCCTCCCTTCTATCATCCCCTCTCTCTTATCCCCTTCACCCCTACTTTCCTGTAGGGTAAGATACCCAATTGAGTGTGTATATTATTTCTCCCTTAAGTCAAGTCTGATGAGAGCAAGATTCATTCATTCCCTTTCACCTGCCCCCTCTTCCCTTCTAGTAGAACTACTTTTTCTTACCTCTTTTGTGTGAGGTAATTTACCCCATTCTGTCTCTCCCTTTCTCTTTTTCCCAATATATTTCTCTCTCACCCCTTTATTGTGTTTATTTATTTATTTTAGATATCATCCTTTCATATTCAACTTGCACTGTGCCCTTTGTCTATATATATATGTATGTATATAAGTATATATGTATGTATGTATGTATGTATGTATGTGTGTATGTGTGTATAGTCCCTTCAGTTACCCTTATACTAAGAAAGGTTTCATGAATTACAAATATCATCTTTCCATGTAGGAATGTAACCAAAACAGTTCAACCTTAGTAAGTCCCTTATCATTCCTCTTTCTTGTTTACCTTGTCATACTTCTCTTGATTCTTGTATTTAAAAGTCACATTTTCTATTCAGCTCTGGTCTTTTCTTTTACCAGAATTCTTGGAAGTCCTCTATTTTATTGAAAATCTGTATTTTGTCCTAGAGTGTTATACTCAGTTTTGCTGAGTAGGTGATTCTTGATTTTAATCTTAGCTCCTTTGACCTCAAGAATATCATATTCCAAGCCCTTTGATCTGTTAATGTAGAAGCTGCTAGATCTTGTGTTATCCTGATTGTGTTTCCACAATACTCAAATTGTTTCCTTCTGGCTGCTTGCAATATTTTCTCCTTGATCTGGGAGCTTGGGAATTTGGCTATAATATTCCTAAGAGTTTTCTTCTTGGGGTCTTTTTCAAGAGGTGATTGGTGGATTCTTTCAATTTCTATTTTGTTCTCTGGTTCTAGAATATCAGGGCAGTTTTCCCTGATAAATTCTTGACAGATGATGTCTAAGCTCTTTTTTTGCTTATGGCTTTTAGATAGTCCAATAATTTTTAAGTTATCTCTCCTGGATCTATTTTCCAGGTCAGTGGTTTTTCCAATGAGATATTTTACATTGTCTTCCATGTTTTCATTCTTTCATTTCTGTTTTATAATATCTTGATTTCTCATAGAGTCACCAACTTCCACTTGCTCCATTTGAATTTTTAAGGTAGTATTTTCTTCCATGGTCTTTTGGACCTCCTTTTCCATTTGGCTAATTCTGCTTTTCAAGGCATTCTTCTCCTCATTGGCTTTTTGGAGCTCTTTTATTGTTTGAGTTAGTCTATTTTCTTCAGTATTTTTTGGGTCTCCTTTAGCAAGTCATTGACTTGTTTTTCATGATTTTCTTGCATTACTCTCATTTCTATTCCCAAGTTTTGCTTTCCTTCCCTTACTTGTCTTTCCAAATCCTTTTTGAGCTCTTCCATGGCCTGAGACCAATTCATATTTTTCTTGGAGGCTTTTCATGTGGGCTCCTTGACTGTGTGGACTTCTTCTGGCTGTATGTTTTCATCTTCTTGTTGCCAAAAAAAGCTTCAATAGTTTGTGTCTTTCACTGTCTGGCCATGTTCCCAGCCAAGTACTTGACCCTTGAAATTTTTGTCAGGGTATGACTGGCTTCAGAATGGGGAGTGCTTTGTCCCAAGCTTCAGGGCATTGTGCTGCTCTTTTCAGAGGTACTTCTACATGACAAGTTCTGCCACACCAGTGCTTCTCCTCCCAAGAACTGCCAAGGAGGATTGAGAGCCAGATTCAAGCAGGGTAAAGCAAGAGAACCCTGCCTCTGTGCCAGCAAAGTGCTCCCTGCACTCCCACTCTGATCTGCTGCTTGATTCCTCCCACCAGGTGGTCCTGGGGCTGAAAACAACCGCAGCTGGAGCTCCAGGAGCAGCCCCACTGCACCACCTTCACTGCCCCAGGGGCTGGAGCCAGCCATGCATTCCTCTCACCCTGATCCAGCAGTTTTTCCCACTGACCTGCTAATTTGTCTTTGGCATTTGTGGGTTGAGAAGTCTGGTAGCTGCCACAGCTCAGTGATTCAGTGCCCTAAGACTTGCTCCACTCTATCTCCTCACTGTCTGGTTTGTCCTGGTGCAGCACATGCTGGGCTGCTCTCCACTCCCAGCCCAATAGGATAGACCCTTCCCAAAGACCATCCTGGCCATCCTGGGCTAGAGACCTGCTTCCCTGTGCTATGTTATGGGTTCCACAGCTCTAGAATTTGTTCAAAGATATTTTTACTGGTGTTTGGAGGGATTTGGGGGAGAGCCTAAGTGAGTCCCTGTTATCCTGCTGCCATCTTGGCTCTGACCTGAGCTTTATTTTCTATGTGATATCCTGCCCAACTCTAGAAACTAAACAAGTTAAGCAACGAGCAAAACCTAATATGCAAGACTTGACCATAATTTTGAACATAAACTTCCATAACACACTACATTTAACTGGGGGTGTTTAATTTGTCTTAGATCCCATGCGATAGAGACAGTGCCATAGCAAATTAGGAGAATATCCAGCTACTGCCAAGCAGAAAGGAAGATGAGTTCATATGTAAAAGAGGAACGCAAGTCTTAAATTAATCTATTGAGTCATATTGACATACACAGAAAATGATTACAGCTACAAAAATAATAACAACTGACATTTTTGTAATATGTTAAAAAGTGGATAGTACTTTGCATTTCTCATTTGAGCCTCATATCATCCTTATTAGGTACTCAAAGATGATGAGTGACTTGCCTGTGGTAACACAGTTAAAAGCTGTTAGATGCAGGATTCAACTCTAGGTCTTTCTGATTCAAAGCCCAGCATGTGATACCTTGTGCCAAGTAATAATACCATTGGTTAGTAAGAATATTTGTTGATCAATAGAATAGGATGAATTATCTCAGTCATAATTATCTCCAGAGATCAATATCACAAAACTCATCTGGAGCAAACTTAATTGAACTCACCTTCAATTTCGTGTTTTAAGAACAAATTCAATTGGGGATAAATAATAGGAAAATCAGAGGAACACCTTAGACTTCAGGATACAAGGCCAGCTGGAGGGGTGGCAGAAACCTTTGGTAGTGATGCTGGGCACTTTGCATCTGGAGAGATTGCAGAGAGGAGGCTGGCTGTTGGGGAGGAATTCATATCTAGTATAGCCAAAAGGAGTGGGGGGGAGCAAGCAAGTCATCTGGTGGATGCCTATTTTAATTAAATCTTACTAAAAGTCTGTGATAGTTTATGAGAAATATAGAGATTCTGAGCTTATGTTCAGTGATTTCTTGTTGAAGAAGGGATATATATGTTTGACCCCTTATGCAAAATTATTCTTCCTTTTTATTTTATATTTACACTAAAAATGCTGAAAGGCTTATTTAGGGAGAGATAAAAGAACTCATTTTTGCAATACCTGCCTACTTCTAGGTTCTGGTTAAAACTCCTTTCTCCATCTCTGGAAAATTCTAGTTATTGGACCAACTTCTTATCAACTATAATAGATGGTGTGAGATGCCATAATAGGTGCCTTTCTTTTCTGAAAAGCCTAAATGACCACTTATTGGCTATGTTGTAGAGGGTTGCTTGTTCATATGTGTGTTGTATAAGTTGGCCTCTGAGGTCACTTCCAACAATAAGGGTATGTAATTCCCAAACAGTAACTGTGTTGTACTTTGTTGTTGTTGTTCATTTGTTTCAGTTGTGTTTGGCTCTTTGTGACCCCATTGGGGGATTTTGTTGGAAAAGATACTGCCATTTGCCATTTGCTTCTCCAGATCATATTTCAGATGAAGAAACTGAGGCAAATAAAGAAGTTACTTGCCAGGGTAACATAGGTAGTAAGTGTTTGAGGCAAGATTTGAACTCCTGAAGATGAGTTTTCCTGACTTCAGGCCTGGAACTCTATCCACTGAGCCACCTAGCTGCCCCTGTTGTACTTACTTGTATTACAATTCTATATTGCCATGTAAAGAGTGAAGGAAGCAGTTGTAAGTGAAGAAAGCAGTGAAAAAAGTGATAAATTAATCCATCTTCCTCAAAGTAAAAAATAAAAATCTTCAAAGTAATAAAATGATGAGAATGAGTTTCAGAGGCAGCCTAATTGTACTCTAATAGAGTATTTTCAAAAAGAGTTTCAAAAAGTGCTTTCAGGTGCTTTGCTTGGCTGTTCAGCTTAATGGGCCAGCTTCATTCAAAAGGATAATGGGTAGATACATTATTTTTGTTGTTCTATTTTTAATGAACAAGTGGCATTTCTATTCATTAATCTCAGAAAAAAGATAAATAATGAATCACTTGAAATTACAGTATGTCCTTATTTCTTAAAAAAAAGACACAGAATGTGTGCCAATAATAGCAGCATATAATATTTATGAAGGGCAGACTTTCTGTAATGAGAAATCCACCAATTACCACTGTAATGATTCGAGACACTAGATGAAAGATGTGCTAATAAAATATACCTAAAAATGGAGGTGGTATGGGCAGCATGTGAGAAGTACAGGGTGATTCAGACATGTGCAGGTTGTGAAGGGGGTTACTCGCCAATCTTCCAGATAGACTTGAAAATTGTAATAATAATTCATTCATTTGTTCATTTTTTCTGGTCGTTCATGTCAAAAGTGAGGGCAAGAGAAATAATTTGTGTCCTTAGCAAATAAAAAGTTATGGATACTAATGGACTAAACACTGTATAGAAGTATGTGCCAGTTATACAAAAATCTGAGATGACAAAATACTGACTCACAAATCTGAATAGTCATAGAGTTGATTTGCACAGTAAAATAATGGTTCATTATATGAACTTTCTTTCTGGGTAATTCCTTCAGTGAGAGTCCTTAGTCATGGATGACTAGGGTAGATTGGATCTGTACGTGACTGTCATCTAGTTCAAGTCCTTCTAGAATTTTATTCTATTTTATTTATCATTTAACTTTTAACTAATATGCAATTAAGATGAGTTTTGGATTATTCACTTTAAATCAGGAGTTGTAAGATAGTATGTTTGTTTAAACTTTTGTCCAATCCTATTCCTTTTAAAAATATATGAATTTAATCTAATCTAATTAAATGTCAACAAAATAAATAATCAAGTACAGAGAAAATTAAAATGAAAACTTTATCATCCATGGAACATAAACTCCATCACTTATTTTGTTTAAAAATGTGTGTTGATTTAAACTAGATAACAAAAAAACAATTGGTATCCTTCTTTGTCTTATTTTGACCTCTTTCTTTGATGCATTTTTTAGTTTTTTTTTAATTAACATGTGTAGACAGGCAGAGTGTTTATTCTTCTTTAAATTTTAGATTTTTATTACACTCTACTAGTTCATATAAGATTCCCCATATTTCTTTGCATTATTTATATTGGTCAATTCTTATGATACAACAAGTTTACCACCCTCCTCACCTCTCACCCTTGGAATTCCTTGTTTCTTTTTAAAACTCTGCTGAAATGCCACCTTCCATACAAAATCTTTCTAAAGTCCTCCAGCTGCCAGTATGCATCCTATGATATTGTATTTCTTATTGTATCATGTGTCTGCATGTGCATACCTATTTACTTACATTTTCTTCTCTCTGTCAATGAAAATATAAACTCCTAGAGGGAAACTTTGTCTTTATATGTCCTTATATCCCAGCTAGCAAAGCAACTGGTATATTGTAAGTGTTTAATAAATTAATAATACTTAATTTATCTTAGACTAGAGAAAAGGTTAAAATGAAATCAAATTAATGGAAAAGAGCAAACTGAGAAAATACTACCTGAAATTATAAAACCAAACTATCTTTTGAAACTGTTAATCTTGAAAAATTGAAAATAGATATGAAGTAAAACATTGACTTTATTAATATTTCTTGAAGACATTTAATGATTTAAAATAAGTAACCAAATAAAGAAGCCAAAATAGAAATTCCAACTAAGATGACATTCATGTTTTTATACTTCTGAAAGAGAGATGGAAGTAAAGGAAAATATGAGTTTATAATAGAGTTCTTTTGTCAAATATTGTAGTATTAATCCTATCAAAGATCTTCCCCACCCATTCCATAGGGCTCTGGTGGACCTAGGTGGGAGAGCTGTGGTTATATCTTTGTAAGTAGGCCTAAAGCCCCTACTTACTGGGTGCTAAGCCCCTGTGGGCATGAAGCCCTAGAGGGAGTTCCTAAGACCAGAACCAATGGTATGTGAGCCAAGTTCTAGTCAATTGGATGATGGCTAGGACTGTATTAAAAGAGAGCTCAGGACTGGAAACATCAGAACTGGGAGCAGCAGGATTCAAAAGAAGAGAGCCAGCATCAAGAGAGCACAGAGCGGAGAGTGATGAACAAGACAGAGTTGCAAAGACCAAGGGACTTGGAAGCAGCAGATCTGCAGGAGAGAGTGCTGAGCTCGGAGAGTTAGGATTCTTGAGTGATCTTTTATATATAGGAAGGCCGTAGCAGGGGAAGTTACAAGTATGGCTTGGTTCCTTGCTATAATATTTTGTTATAATTTCCTTGTTACCACAGTGAGGTGGGCTTATCAGTTTTATAATATTATTGCCACAATATCAAATTGGGGGCATTGGTCCTTGAATCTGATCCTCTGGAGTCTAAATAAATGTTGTACTTCCTCTGCCTTCTACCTAGAGAATTCCTTTAACTTCATGATTCCAAACCATTCAGGCATGCCCATGGTCCTCTCTAAGGTCATGAATTTTTCCTTACTGCTATAAACATTATGAAAAGGGTTTTTGGATTTTTATTTATAATATTCCTATCATGACATGTATATACACATGTATATACGTATGTAAATGCAAATAGTTTGTATGTGCATGTTTCTGCATATGTATATTTATTTGCTTATGCATCTATATATACCTGCATATCTATAATATACAAAATCTTTTACATGTCATAGTTTTGTCTTGAAATTAATATATCTAATGAAATGTTATTGGAGTCCACCACATTTGGAATTCTGGAATTTTTTTTTTATAATAATTTGTCTTTTTATTGAGCACCTTAACAAATCATGCCTTAACAGCAAATTTCCGAAGGGGGTACAGCTGTTCCTTCCTCTGCTGTTTTTTGGTCTTCAGGCTTTCCTCGTGCTTATTAAGCCTGCGGCACATGGCACGGGTCTTCTTGGGCCTAAGGTCCAGAGGCTTGTATTTCTTGCCCTTATAGAATTTCCTGAGGTTCTCTTTCTGTGTCTGGTTGATGACAGTTAGGACTCGGGCAATAGATTTTCGGACAACTCGGATCTTAGATAGCTTGGATGCAGCTCCTCCAGTGACCTTGGCCACTCTCAACTGGGAAAGTTCCACCTTTAAATCATCCAACTGTTTGAGGAGCTCCTCCTTCTTCTTCCCACGAAGATCCCTGGCCTTGATTTTTGCCATGATTGCCGATCACACATGCCGCCACCGCCTCCGAGGGGAAAGAGGAAGCTGGAATTTTTTTTTAACTATCCTTAATTTTTTTTGAGTATGTAGAATTTTCTTCCATAATTTCCTTAAAGATAATCCTCAAGCTCATTTTTTTTGGGTGGGGAGAAGTGATCATTTTAAAATTTGATTACCTTTACCTGTTCTCCAGATCATTCCTTCCAACTACATAGATTGCATATCTTTTTAAAATTTAATATTTTTTGGAAGTTGTTTTTTGACAATTCTAATATTGTATCCTCTGAAAAATATGTACATGCATATACACACATATATCTTTAATAAGTTTAGATATACCAATGTAAAACATAAAGGACATATAGATTGTTGAGTTTAATCATTTTTCTCTGTATTCTTTTTCTTTCCTACTGAAGTTTCTTTGGACTTCTCCTTTTAGTTTTCCAGTGTATTCATTATCTATTTTGTGGAGTCTTACAGTGCTTCTTGCTTGATTTCTCTATATGGTTGGAATTGCTTTCATGTGACATTCAAAGACCTTTGTGGCCATCATGTGACAATATGTGATGATCTCTTCCTATAATGCTGTCCTTTATATCGAAGTGATTTAGAAAGTTTCTATCACAAAATTTTGGTTATTTTGCTGTAAAAAGTTCTATTGAGGCTTATCTGAGGAATACTGAGTAGGAAGACTCCCTAACAACCACATTCTGAAATATTCCCTATAATCTCCTAAAGGAATATGTAAAATATTTCCACTTTATCATCATTTTTTATAAAACAGTTTCCTATTAACTTATAATTTTCCCAAACTTTACAACCTGTATCATCTTTGTTTTTCATAATTATCATTTTTAGAATATCATCACCATTTTTCCTTCCCTTTGTATAATTTCCCACCCCCATTTTTTTCTTCTGGGTCAACATTTTTTATAAGCTCTCACCTAAAAGAGTCTTTCAATGAAATAATTTCATTATTTCTCCTTGAGTTTTATCTTCTGAGATTCATTTTCTATCTATTTTCATTAAACATGCTATTCCTTTGTGTCAAAAAAAATATTTCTAAGAGTATTGTGTAAGAAAACACACTGTGAGAACTATTCTAATAAAATTACTTTTCCTTATCTGTTAGAGAGAGAGAGAGAGAGAGAGAGAGAGAGAGAGAGAGAGAGAGAGGGAGATACCATTTATCTTATATTTGAATATTCTAGATCTTTTGAAAAGCAAATAAGGCTAAATAAAACTGCATTCAAATTGATATGTCCATTTCTGCCTTAAGAGGAGGCAGTGTAGGAGAGTAAAAATTGCTGGAAATATTTATTCAAGGAGACTTATGTTTAAGTCATTATTTTTCCCACTGATTTTCATTCAGCATCTCACCTCTCAGTAGAATTTAGTTCACTCATCTGTATTGTGAAAGAATTAGACTATGATTTTTAACTTCATAGCAGTATGCCAGCATAGATGGAATTGATAGACCAGGCTGGTTTGGCTTACATTTGATGGAACTAAAATCCAAATTGTTGAGGAAAATTACCCAAGGTGACACAGGTAGTACATAGTAAATCTAATATTTGAACCCAGGTTTTCTGATTCCAAATGTGTCAACAACTGACACTCCTGCTCCCATGTCCCATGATTCAATAATGGGTTCCCTATTGATGTCTTCATAATTTTGACCCCCAGACATTGTTGAAAGACAAAATAAATATAATTTTAATATTATACACTAAAGTATATAACATTACTAATCAAAATATAACATTAAACATAAAAATGTAATATTAAAAATCCTCTAGCATTGACTCAAAGTAGAAATAATTTATTAAGACCTTATTTTTAAGGGAGTTCACATAATCTTATTGGACACAAGGTATATTTTTAGTGGAATTAACTGTCTTATATCTTCTTAAAAATCACTTTTCTACCCTTATTTGATGAGACACAAACATGACAAAGTGATTGCTGATGCTGGTTCTGGAATTCTACTGACTGGTGGGAAGCATTAAAGTATTATATATTGTAGGAAACTAAAAATAACTAGCTTCATGTCAGATTCCTTTAACTTTTTTATACTTTGGAGAGAAACATTTTCAAGCTGCAATTTTTGAATATTTCAGAACAAATTGCTTCCAAACCACCACGAGTTATCATGGAAGACTAGGTCCATGGAAAGTACTACATTTTAATAGCCTTTTGTTGAATCCTCTAGATGCAAATAAATAAGGCATCTGTGCAAAATGGGGAATAAAAGTGAATATAGAGTACCCATTTATTCTGCCACTGCTTAAAACTCTTAATCATGGGTACTTGGGGGTGGCTACCATATAAAAGGGAAAACACACTGGAACTAAGCAGAATAAAAACAAGTGAGAGTACCTGTAAAAAGCATTTGCTGTTAGACATAAGACTCAAGCAGCTCTTTCTAAAAGCCTTAAAGAATATGGAGATGAGCAAATACTGAGATTCAAAGACAGAAGGGAAAGTCTTATTCCTTGTATGTGAATTTGGTTTTCTCTCTCATGGTAATTATTAATTATATATTCTTTTATTTTTAATATATTGTACATAGTATATTAATTTATATATAATTCATTGGTACATATATTTATGTCACATAAGTTATCAACATAATACAATACTGTATTGATTATCATTAACAATATTACTGTTGGGGGTGGTTGTTGCAGTAGTAGTAGTATGGTAGTAGTAGTAGTCAGTAGTTGTAATATTAACAATGCCTTTTAATTGTGGCTCAGTGCCATGTCCTGGGCCCTCTTCTCTTTCTAAAATAATAGTCTTATCCTAAAACAATCTATTGTTTCACTTCCCGACCTCATCTGTTCTAGGATGTATCTACTGTCTTACCTTCCCCTGCAGTCCCCCTTTTCATTTTTCTTCTTTGACATCTTCATCTCCATGGTGGAAATACACTAAGGCTGTGTGTGGTTACCTCTATAGTCTTTAAATATCCATCAAGACAGAAAGGTCCTAATTCCATGGGTTCATTCTCTTAAGTTACCTGAACTTGTGTCAAGGGAGAAAAGGGCCAATCAGGTGATCAGAAACAGCTTTGTTCCTAAGCTCCATTGGGGAGAGGGATTAGAAAACCCTTGTAAGTGTTGGCCCTATCACAACATGACATTTCAAATACTAGAAGACAAATCTCACATTCCCAAAGTCTTTTTTTTTTCTGAGCTACTGAAGCTTTAGGTTTTTTTTTTTTTTTTGCAACTTATCATCATGTAGTACCAACCTGGCCTCTTCCTTTGGGTTCCTTAGGTTTTTTCAATATCCTGCCTCAAATTGTAAAACCTAGAATGAACACAATATTTCAAATGTGAGTTGACCTCATGGAGTCAAGACTATCACGTTCCATATTCCGGATGACATCTTTCTATTGATTTCTAAAGCATAAGAGTTTTGTTGCTGATCGGTTTGAATTGTAAAGATAAAAGAAATGAGCAAATTGAAGGTGTTGGTCTTATAATTTGAACCACATATCATTGAGTGCGATATTGTAGCCGCCTCAGTCTTACTATCTCACAAGTTGTGAGGAAGACAAGAGTGACTGATAAAAATACAGAAGAATAATGTTGAAAGAAGAATCATAAAACGGAAGAGTTTCCTTTAAGCTCACAAAGTTATGCTCTAATGCAAGTATTCGTTGATAGGAAATGAATGAAAATTTATCAGTTTGATTGCTGATAGCTATCATAAAATTTAAGAAAATTAAACAACATATATATTTACTCAAATATTAGACATATAATAGTCAATACATATTTATTAAGCACCTACTATGTGCCAGACACTGTGTTAGGAGGTAGGGATATACTACACACACACACACACACACACACACACAGACACACACATACATTTTTTGCAAGGCTGTGGGGGTTAAGTGACTCGCCCAGGATCACACAGCTAGTAAGTGTCAAGTGTCAGAGGCCAGATTTGAACTCATGTCCTCCTGATTCCAGAGCCCATGCTCTATCTACTGTGCCACCTACCTGCCCCTAGGGATAGAAACATAAAAAAGAAAATCTCTGCCTGAGCTTATAATCTAATGGAGGAAGGGCAATACACAAAAGAAATCTAAGAAGTTGGGGTGGGGAAGGTACTTAGCACTTGGGCATGGTGGGGAGGCCAAAAACGTCCTAAATATGTGTTGTGGAGAAGTCTGCAAAGTCGAAGGCATTGAAAATGGGTGTAGCAGGGAAGGAAATGAGATGCTTCTCCTCTTTCAACTCCTTAAATAAAGATTGAAGGTTCTGCTCTCCAAATCAGAGGGATGATGCTACTGAAGAGGTTTGGGTAGTACCAAAAATGATTGGATTATGCAAGATGCTGAGATTTCCCATTCATCCTAGGATCCAAACTGATCATTGCTGAATTTAATTTTGTTATTATATATGTCTAACATTGAAAAAAGGGAGAAAAAGAAATAGAGAGATCAACTATCCTCTATATGCAAATAAATAAGGCATCTGTGCAAAATGGGGAATAAAAGTGAATATAGAGTACCCATTTATTCTGCCACTGCTTAAAACTCTTAATCATGGGTACTTGGGGGTGGCTACAATATAAAAGGGAAAACACATTGGAGCTAAGCAGAATAAAAACAAGTGAGAGTACTTGTAAAAAGCATTTGCTGTTAGACATAAGACTCAAGCAGCTCTTTCTAAAAGCCTTAAAGAATATGGAGATGAGCAAATACTGAGATTCAAAGACAGAAGGGAAAGTCTTATTCCTTGTATGTGAATTTGGTTTTCTCTCTCATGGTAATTATTAATTATATATTCTTTTATTTTTAATATATTGTACATAGTATATTAATTTATATATAATTCATTGGTACATATGAAGAAAATAAGGAAGAAAGATAAGATGGGAGAGGAAGCATTGGGGGAAGCTTTCCATGATGGGTATTATCCCTTAATGTTCAATTTCTACTCTGAATGTTCATAACAATATAACAACAAGTATACACAGGCAGGCATAGAGGTGCAAAGTGGATAGAGTGCTGGACTTGGAAGTTTCAGTTTCCTTAAATGTAAATTGGGGATAATAATAAACACCTACCTCACAAGGCTTCTTTGGATATATGGTGAGATAATTTTTGAAAGCACTTTAACATTCAAAGCCTATACAAATGTTATTATTACTCAACTCATGCTATGTATATAGACTATGGGCAGGGATTTTATTTTGCTTTTCTCCCCTATACCCAGCACTTAATAGAGTGTTTGACACATAGTAGGTGCTTAGCAAATGTTTACTGATTAATTGAGAGACCCTATCAGAGATTAGGTAAGAAGGATCCATTAAGTATCTATTATTTTCCAGGAACTCTGTCAAGTGCTTTACCAATATTACCTCATTTTGTCCTTAAAACAACTTCACAAGTTATGTGCTATTATTATCCTCATTTTACACTAGAGGGAACTGAGGCAGACAGTAAATGACTTGCTCAGGATCACACAGTTAGTAAGTGTCTAAGGCTGGATTTGAATTCAAGCCTTCCTCACTTCAGGCCCAGTGCTTTGTCTGATTGATGTGATTATAGATCGATTCATTTTTGGGAAAAGCCAGGATTTTTTCCTAGTGTGCTTTCTCCATCTTATGCTCCTTTTTGAACTTCTCTTGTACCTTAGGCTAATATCATACAAGACATAGCCTAATGGTTGTCTTAGACTATCTCTCTGTCAGACTCCTAAGCTATTTATTACATAAATATAATGCTTTGGGCATGTAATGTCTTTGAAGTTATCTTGGAAGTGTATGTATTTATTACAATGCTGCTATTACTCAAAACATGCCTCTTTTAGAACTACCTTCAGATCTTTAGAAAAAATAAGGTTTATTAAATCTTGAAGTCTTTATTACCCATCCTGATCATCTACCTTGTTAAAAAAACATTGATTCCAAATTATTTTAAGCAGCTTCCAGAAATCAAATATACCCTAAAAGGAAGAAAATTCACTACTGTTGATGGTATTAAAGAGAATATGCCCTAAAAGCTGAGAATAATTCCAGAAGTGAGATGTTATAAAAATGTGAAGGAGTTGACTTTGGAATAATGAACTACCTTGTTGTATTACTTTTCTCATATCTCTTTTATTGAGTAGTCTGGATCAAAAGTTAAAGCTCCTCTGTTTGAAAGTTTTACCTATAAACCATTATTCCCAAACAATTTTCTATTTTTATTTTACCCACAAATAAGAAGAAAATATTACATGAAGCACATTGGCTGAATATACAAAAGTACATAACTCTAGAGTAGTTGGTTTTTTTTTAACCTTATCCATGTTTTATTGTATTTCTATTTATTTTATTAAATGTTTCCCAATTAAATTTCTTTTTTAATTTACGGAATAAAACAAACATTTCCATAAGAAAGTATAATAAACAAGATGAGAGTACCTGAAACTTGAAATCTACTATGTACAATATCCTATTCCTTTCAAATATACAACAAAATTATCATGTAAATTTCTTTTTTTCTTTTTTTTCTTCCCTCTCCCTCCCACCCTGGATATGGCTACACACACACACACACACACACACACACACACACACACACATGCATACATACTATATATATATCTATATGTATATATATACACACACATGTATATATATGCACATGTGTATATATACATACACATAAATATACGTAGGTGTCTGTGTGTATGTACATGTAAAACTATCCTATACATACTTCTATTAAGCAGTTCTTTCTCTGGATGCAGATAGCATCTTTCTTCATATGTCCTTAATAGTTAATTTGGATATTTATAATAGACAAATAACTATTCTCTCAAAGTTGTTCTTAAAAAATTGCTCTTACTGTATACAGTATTCTGTTGGTTCTCCTCATTTTGCTCTTCATTATTTTGTGCATGTCTTTCCATGTTTTTCTAAAATTATGGAGCTCACTATTTCCTATAGCACAGAAGTATATCACGATCGTATATCACAACTTATTCAGCCATTCCCCAGTTGATAAGATAACAGTTCTTAAAGTGGGGTCCAAAGAACTTAGATTGCAAAAGGTATATGTACTTGGGTGAAGGAAAAATAATAATATATTTTTGTAATATAATTAGTTGCCTACAGAAGAATTTGGATTTCATTTTATCCATTTAAAATCATTATTCTGAAAATGAGTCTGTAAGACTTCCATTGGGTTGCCAAAGGGTTCCATAACACACAGAAAGAAAAAAAAAGATTAAGTAAATCTGTTCTAGAATTTTAGACATGAACTTGACCAGAACCTCTCTTTCAGCCTAAAATCTGAGAAATGGGCCTGGTTTCTCTGTTCTGAGTTGTTTTTCATCAGTTTCAGGTGCTAGTGATGAGCCCCCTCTGAACTTAGGAATTTGAGGTATGAAAACCTCGAATACAAGATTACACATGGTCAGTTGCAGCCAGGCAGCCCAACAGGGAAGAATGGAGAATCCAAAGTGCCTGGCACTCAAGACCAAGGTGGAGTTTTGGACTTGGAAATGGGACTTTACGCTCATTAGGAATTAAGCTAACCTCTGAAACAAATCACTTCTACTCCCCAGAGACTGTGGTGGTACAAAGTGGGAAGAGAATTAATGGTATCGAGGAGTAAGTTTGTATATTTGTGATTATAACCTTTGATGTAAATATTCCTTTGCAAAAGTTAATCTATTAGTTTCTAAATGAATTAGGGATATAGGAGATCACACTCTACACTTGATGGAACATGATTAGTTGGGGTTGGATCCATTTACAGAGAGCACAGGCACCCAAAGCATCTTAAGTGTCCTAGAGAATGTTGGGAGAGAGGTGAATTTTGACACACCTGTCCTTTGGTAGTGTGGACCCAGTTGTTATACGAATAAAATGAAGAAGAAAAAGATGCAAGTGGGCTGAGTCCTGAAGAAAAACAAGAAATTTGAGAAACAGAGATAAGGAAGTATGGCAACAGCTTGTATTAAGTGCACAGAGGCAGGAAATTAACTATAAAATTCAAAAAATGGAATATAGGTCAAACACTGAATTAAACACCAAGCATACAAGTAGAAAAGCAATGCGATTCCTATTTTCATGGAGTTTATATTCTAACGGAGGGAGACAACATGTATGAAAGGCTTCAGCTATAGTTTTGCAGAATGACAGGCTTTTCCTTTTCATTCAATTTATAATTCCTTTTTTGTGGAAAGAGAGAAATATTTTTGTGGTAAAATTGACTGAAAATTATTAACCCTAACTTGAATTCAAGCAATGAAATACCTATAAGTATGAAAAAAGCCACTAGAATTTTTGTAATCGGAAATAGTATCACTTTCAGTTTATCAATTGTGTACATTTATCAGTGAAAGAGAAAAATATTTTAATAAGAAAATCCTCATTTTTGTAATTGTGTGGATTATGGAGAACAATCAACTTTCAAGACAACAAGAGAATACTTATGAAATTCTTTGCAAATTTTAAAGTAATATATAGATGCTAGCTATTATTATTATATCCATCATTACTATTCAATGTTTAAAAATATTATGAATGTCATTAACTATATGTTAATTATGTTAACTATATGTATTAGGAGGGCAGAGTTTATAATCTCAAAGAGGATCATAAACATGTCTGAAACGTTCGGAACCGCCGGATATAAGAAACTCTCAAAGTAGAAGGCAGAAGAATCAAAACATTTATTTAGGCTCCACAGTAACCAACCCATGAACCAGCAACCCCATTTTGATATATTGATCAAAAGCTTCCAGGCCCAATAAGTATGCCTTGAAAGAGTAACCAGGAGGCTACAGAGAAGCATGATTGCGTAAAGCAAAATCATGCTTCCCCCTCTATGGTAATAAGATTACCCACTGGACTGAAGTCTTTGTTCAGCTTCCTCCCGTAGGTCAGCTCTGCTACTGGCAGCTCCTGCTTCAGCTGTGGCTGTGGCTGTAACTGTAGCTGTAACTGTCGCTGTAACTGTTGCTGTAACTGTCGCTGTAACTGTCTCTGGCTCCAACCGGAAAAGGAAAAGAGGATCTTCAAGCTGTCCTCTCCCCTCTTATAGAGTTTTTGACATCATCAAGCACCGCCTGAACGACCAGGGCCGATTGGTTCTTGACTTGGCCCCTCCCCCTAGCGTAGCCGTTAACACCTCCCCTCAGCCAGCCCCATGACTCATCACACAGGAAGTTGTCTGCTTCCTGGAATGCTCTTTGGGCTTCCTGCCCCGGAAGAGCAAGCCACAGTGTCCAGAGGCTCAATGAGGTAAGCTGAGTCATTCAAAGAAAACAAAGGCCATTCTGGCTACACTCCACCCCTTGTTATAGGATACATAATCTAATCAGCCATGTATCCTAGAACATACATTGTGATCCAATTACAAAGGAAACTAAAACATATCATTCATTATAAAGCAAAACATATCATTTGGTGACATTCCTAAATATTGGTTTACGATTCAAATGTGATCCACCCCTAGGTCCCAGCAAGATAATCTCTTCAATCAATCATCCCCAAAATAATTATTAATAATTCAAATGTCCACCCCTAAATCCTTGTATCCATTACATAGGATCAATAATATCATAACAATAAAACAACACAGCAAGGATAACACAAAATAAGTAAACAGAACACTATCATCATTTCCACCCCCCTTGAACGATTGGGGCTCAAAATCTTGGGGTGAGGGGTGAAGGTCTCATTTTCCATAGCTTCTTCATGCTGAAATTGGATGTAGAGATGGCCCTGCCCCCAAAAAGTCCCATTCCAGAGGTCATTTCTTTAACGAGCTGGCAGGAATTCCAAGAATGCTACATGCTTAGGCAGTCACCGGAAAGTGCAGGGTGCTTAAGCCTGAAGGAAACAAAACTAGCAACAAGGTTAGCCAAAACAAAGGACAAAAAGAATAGACAAGTATGGACTATAATTCTTCAAATAAAATCATCTCAAGTTTGGTTGAGATTTCAGTTATGCAAAGATCCAACATCAGAGCCAAACTCAGGTGGGAAATGTTTCTTTTCAAAAGGAACATAATGAGGAAGCCAAGAGGATCCCACCCTAGATAGAGACTAAGATTGTCCTCCCAGCCTTTCCCCAAATGTACAAGTTTTCATCCGTTAATCACACAAGGTCACCTTCAGTCTGAGTGGCTTGTGGGCTTGCAGGAGCAGTTCTTATTTCCCTATTTCTCGTGTTATCAAGTCCTTTATCTCTATACATTCTATATAATTCATTGGTTGGAATTCCATCTATCATTTCAAAACCTACCCCTGCTCTCAATAAAGCAGTAAACATTTCTTTCCTTGTTACTCTCCTTTGGCGCCAAGTTTGCTGGTTATTCACCCTTCTCTCTTGAGGAGATCTATCCCTTCCCCAGTCACCTAAGTCATGTAACTGTAAAATCTTATTTATCACTGTTGTAAGACGGCTCCCTACTTCTCCAAGTAATAAATTCAAAATTAGTTGTTTATAAGCAGGGGGAGCTGTCCTAATTATTAAGTTCCTATGAGGCAGTTCCATTGGATCATTGTAATATTTGTCTGCAGTTCCTATCATAATGGCAGTCTTCATTACCTCCTCCTTTAGTCTCATGATACAATCTCTAAGTGAATACCAGGGTCTGTGCTCAGTGGGCCACATAGAATCAGTAGCATATCTCTTATTGCATCCCACAGCGGCTAATGCCAACAGAGTAGTCCTGCTATCACCATCTCCTTGCTGATGATGTTCCCTAAAAGCTTGTTGAACTAGAGGATCATGGCTGATACCTATGAATCTCATGCAGTCTGTCCTATCTACTGATATTCCACTGGCCCCTTGATCACTGAGTCTTACCATCCAAGATATCAATGGTTCTCCTATTCTTTGGCTGAATCTACTCAAAATATCTGTGACCTCTTGCGGTGAGAAATCTTCCTGAATTTCCCTTGTAACTGAATCTTCACCTCGGGTTTCTGTCTTCCTCCTTTGTATGGGTCGAGCCCTTGTTTGATCATTTAACCATCTCCTATGCTCTGTGTGAGGCACATCCTGAACCCCAGTAGTGTTTTGTGCCTCAGCCCCTAACATTGTCTCATTCTCTCCCCACTCACTTCCTCTGCCACCATGGCTAGGACGAAGCAGGCAGTCAGGCTCTTTCTGGGCTGGGTTGAAATGCACTCTGGGCTTTTTTGGTCTCCTGTTGCTCTTAGCCACATTAATAGAAAAGTTCTCATTTGAGTCAGTTTGGTCTCCTGCTATCTGAGATTCCCCTTCTTCCTGTGGGGTAGGAGTGCCCCCATGTCTTTCACTTAATCTCAATCTTTCGTATACTAGCCGGTAGGCTGATAACACTATCCAGCTTTGCCTAGATAGTGATGCCCCTGACTGAATCCCAACTTCTCGTAAACACTTTTCCAAATCCCTAGGATCTCCTCTCCGTAGCCTTGGTTCCCAGTTTTCACAGGGTCCAGCTTTTTTAGCCAATTCTTTTGCTAGGGAGGAATAAAATGGATCCTCCCATCCTGGGATATTCATCTCTTCCTCTGGAATTGTTCTGCTTCTAAATAGAGATCTTATACCTAGCGATCCCATCCTCGTCGCCAAATGTATTAGGAGGGCAGAGTTTATAATCTCAAAGAGGATCATAAACATGTCTGAAACGTTCGGAACCGCCGGATATAAGAAACTCTCAAAGTAGAAGGCAGAAGAATCAAAACATTTATTTAGGCTCCACAGTAACCAACCCATGAACCAGCAACCCCATTTTGATATATTGATCAAAAGCTTCCAGGCCCAATAAGTATGCCTTGAAAGAGTAGCCAGGAGGCTACAGAGAAGCATGATTGCGTAAAGCAAAATCATGCTTCCCCCTCTATGGTAATAAGATTACCCACTGGACTGAAGTCTTTGTTCAGCTTCCTCCCGTAGGTCAGCTCTGCTACTGGCAGCTCCTGCTTCAGCTGTGGCTGTAGCTGTAACTGTAGCTGTAACTGTCGCTGTAACTGTCGCTGTAACTGTTGCTGTAACTGTCTCTGGCTCCAACCGGAAAAGGAAAAGAGGATCTTCAAGCTGTCCTCTCCCCTCTTATAGAGTTTTTGACATCATCAAGCACCGCCTGAACGACCAGGGCCGATTGGTTCTTGACTTGGCCCCTCCCCCTAGCGTAGCCGTTAACACCTCCCCTCAGCCAGCCCCATGACTCATCACACAGGAAGTTGTCTGCTTCCTGGAATGCTCTTTGGGCTTCCTGCCCCGGAAGAGCAAGCCACAGTGTCCAGAGGCTCAATGAGGTAAGCTGAGTCATTCAAAGAAAACAAAGGCCATTCTGGCTACACCTTGATACAGTCCAATAAATTGAGTTGCCTTTTTACCCATATTGAAATTACTTCTAGCCCTTAGAAATACTTTTTTTCTAGAAGAGTGGAGGATGGATTTGAAAGAGGCAGAGACTTAAAGCATGAAGACCAAATAGGAAGCTATGACGATAGTCTAGGGAGGAAGTAGTAAGGGCTTGGACATGGATGATTAGAGGGAAAGGTTCGGATGCAAGAGATTTCACAGAAGGACAAATGACAGTATTTGGGACTAATTAGATGTTCAGGATGGAGATGAAAGGATCAAGGATAACTCCAAAGTTGAATATCTGCATGACTGGAAGATGTGGATACCCCTCAATAGAAAAGGTAAAATGTAGAGAAGGAGTAAACAACAACAAAAAAACAAATAGCTCATTTTAGATATTCTGGGTTCGATATCATTATATGGCATCATAGAAGAGATGTGCCATATGGAATTGATTATGAGGCATTGATATTCAGGAAAGATATTAGAGTTAAATGTTTTAAAAAGAGGATGTCTTGATAAGAGATAATCATTGCAACAGTGGAAAAAGATGAGATCACTATTTGATAAAATGTAGATAGAGGAGAATTTAAGGTATAAACCTGGGGACTAGCCCCATCAAAGTGTTAAGATATGTATGATGATCTAGCAAAGGAGATAGAAAAGGAGGAGCTGAACAGATAGAAAGAATATGATAAGAGGACAGTAATAGAGACATAGAGATGGTCTATGAGGAGGAGTTTGTCTATGGTCTCCAAAGCTATAATAAGGATAAGGAGGAAGAAGACTGGGAAAAGGGAATCAGATCAGATTTAGAATTTAAGAGATCATAAGTGGTTATTAATAAAAAAGAAAGTTATCATGTACACTAGAGGGTTTATAGCAGCATTTTGCATGTGTGTGTGTCTGTGTGTATGTGTGTGTGTATGAGAGAGAGAGAGTAAAGCATTAGTAACAAACTAGATGATCATTGATTTGAGAATGGGTAAACAGATTATGATGCATAAATGTAATTAAATAGTGCTTGTTGTAAAGTAATGATAGAAATGATGAATGCAGAAAAGAATTAAAAAAAAAAACTTAAATGAATTGATGCAGGGTAAAGTAAGCAGACCAAAAAAAACATATACAACAATGTAAATGGAAAGACTGACCATACAATAACTGAAAATGAATATTGCAAAATTATGAAGAATAACTATGGCCTCAAGGAAAAGGTAAGAAAAGATACTTCTTCCACTGCTCTGTAGATGTATGGAGGTTCACAGGTATGGAACATAGTGTGCATACTGTCAGATTTTGTCAGTATATTGATCATTTTTTTCCATTTGCTTTTTTCCCCTTTAGATTAACTAGAAACATTTTTAAGTGATTGCTGATAAGTGTGGAGAAAGAAGGGTGGTGCTATGAGAAGACAGATGTTAATCGGTTATGAACTAAGCAGGGTATAAGGAAGACAATGTGATAAGTATAGACTATATTTCCAAGATGATATAGACACAAACATGTGTGCGTGTGTGTGTGTGTGAGTGTGTAAAATCCTTTCCCATTAGAGATAATGTTTGTTCTTCTTTTTAGATAGACACAATTAATCATTTTAAGAAAGGCTCCATTGATTCCTATAATTTCTATTGTTTTTTAATAGAAATGGGTATTGTACTTTTTCAAAAGCTTTTTTCTACAACTATTGATATAACCACATGATTTTTGTTTTTGTTATTGATATGGCTGATTACACTTGTTTCCTAATGTTAAACCAGCATTGTATTCCTGTCAAACCTCACCTGATAATAATATGTGATTTTGTTTTATATTGCTGTAATATTCTCGTTAGTATTTTATTTTATTTTTGTTATAGTAATCAATTAAATTGGTCTAAATGTTTGGTAGAATTCACTTGTAAATTCATGCTTCTGGACTTTGTTTTTTTTTTTTCCCTTAGGGAACGTATTGATGACTTGCTCAATTTCTTTATCCATGATAGGTTAAGTATTCTATTTCCTATTCTTTTAATCTGGGAAGCTTATAGTTTTGTAAGTAGTCATTCATTTTGCTTAGATTGTCAGTTTCACTGATATGTAGTTGTATAACATAATTTTGAATTACTGCTTTAATTTCATCTTCGCTGGTAGGGCATTTGCCCTTTTCATTTTGAATACTAATTTTGTTTTCTTCTTTCTTTTTTTAAAGTAAAATTAATCAATAGTTTAGCTATTTTATTATTTTTATACAACCAGCTCCTAGTTTTATTTATGAGTTCAATGGCTTTTTTACTTTCAATTCTATTTATCTCTCCTTCGATTTTTCAGGATTTCCACTTTGATGTTTATTTTTTTTTAATTTAATTTATTTAATATATTTAGTTTTCAGCATTGATTTTCACAAGAGTTTGAATTACAAATTTTCTCCCCATTTCTACCCTCCCCCCCCACTCCAAGATGGCATATATTCTGGTTGCCCTGTTCCCCAGTCAGCCCTCCCTTCTGTCACTCCACTCCCCTCCCATTCCCTTTTTTCTTCTCTTGTAGGGCAAAATAAATTTCTATGCCCCATTGCCTGTGTATCTTATTTCCTAGTTGCATGCAAAAACTTTTTTTTGTTTTTGAACATCTGTTTTTAAAACTTTGAGTAACAAATTCTCTCCCCCTCTTCCCTCCCCACCGCCCCCCACAAGAAGGCAAGCTATTCAACATAGGCCACATGCGTATCACTATGTAAAACCCTTCCACAATACTCATGTTGTAAAAGACTAACTATGTTTTGCTCCATCCTATCCTATTCCCCTTTAATGAATTTTCTCCCTTTACTCTGTCCCTTTTTGAATGTATCTGTTTTTGATTACCTCCTCCCCCTATCTACCCTCCCTTCTATCGTCCACCCCATTTTTATCTTCTTCTTCCTTCTTTCCTGTGGGGTAAGATACCCAATTGAGTGTGTACGGTATTCCCTCCTCAGGTCAAATCTGATGAGAGCAAGATTTACTCATTCCCCCTCACCTGCCCCCTCTTCCCTTCCTACAGAACTGCTTTTTCTTGCCACTTTCATGCGAGATAATTTACCCCATTCTATCTCTCCCTTTCTCCCTCTTTCAATATATTCCTCTCTCATCACTTAATTTGATTTTTTTTAGATATCATCCCTTCATATTCAACTCACCCTGTGCCCTCTGTCTATATATATATACACACACATATATGTATATATAATATATACCTACATATACTCATACATACACACACACATATATATATACATGCACACACACATGTTACATATATATATATACATATATATATATGCATATTCCTTTCAAATACTCTAATACTGAGGTCTCATGGATCATACACATCATCTTTCCATGTAGGAATGTAAACAAAACAGTTCAACTTTAGTAAGTCCCTTGTGATTTCTCTTTCTTGTTTACCTTTTCATTCTTCTCTTGATTCTTGTGTTTGAAAGTCAAATTTTCTATTCAGTTCTGGTCTTTTCACTGTGAATGCTTGAAAGTACTCTATTTTATTGAAAATCCATATTTTGCCTTGGAGCATGATACTCAGTTTTGCTGGGTAGGTGATTCTTGGTTTTAATCCTAGCTCCATTGATCTCCAGAATATTGTATTCTAAGCCCTTTGATCCCTTAATGTAGAAGCTGCTAGATCTTGTGTTATCCTGATTGTTTTTCCACAATACTCAAATTGTTTCTTTCTGGCTGCTCGCAATATTTTCTTCTTGATCTGGGAGCTCTGGAATTTCATGATGATATTCCTAGGAGTTTTCTTTTTGGGATCTTTTTGAGGAAGCAATCTGTGGATTCTTTCAATTTCTATTTTACCCTCTGGCTCTAGACTATCAGGGCAGTTCTCCTTGATAATTTCTTGAAAGATGATATCTAGGCTCTTTTTTTTTTTGATCATGGCTTTCAATTAGTACAATAATTTTTAAATTAGCTCTCCTGGATCTATTCTCCAGGGCCAGTGCTCTATTCATTGTGCCACGTAGCTGCCCCATATCTAACTTTTCTAAGATGCTATTTATCTCTTTAACTTCTTTCTTCTTTATTTTATGGTTAGATTTATTTAACTCTGTGAGGGGAAAATTGATACCCCTCACTAGTATAGTTTTACTATCTATTTCCTTCTGTAAATAATTTATTTTTTTCTCTAAGAATTTGGATGCTATGACATTAGGTGAACATGTTTACTATTGCTATCACTTCTGTGTCTTTGGTGCCTTTTAGCAAGATGTAGTTTCCCCACATATCTCTTTTAATTGGGTCCAGTTTTTCTTTTTCATTGTCTAAAATCATGTTGCTACCCCTGTCTTTTTAATTTAACTTAAAGTACAATAGATTCTGCTCTAGCACCTTATGTTAACTCTGTGTGTATTTCTCTATTGTATTCTATGTGTGTTATTCTAAATATCTACTGTTAGAATCTTGTTTGTAATCTATTCTGCCATCTGCTTGTCTTTTATTGGTGAGTTCATCCCATTCATATTCAGAGATATGATTTCTAACTGTACATTTCCCTCTATCGTAGTTGTTTTCTGTTTATATTTTACTCCCTGTTTTTTTATCCTGTCCCTCTAAAGTCTCTTTTGTATCCAACCACTGCCTTTTTTTTTACTCACTCTCCTTTTTATCTTCTGACCTTTCACTTATACCCTTCCCCTCAAATCTCTCTGTTAGGTAAGACTGATTTTTATACCTAACTGATTGTGTATGTGTATACACACACACACACACACACACGTTTCATTAATTAGCCATATTTTCCCTTGATAAATATTCATTTGATTGGTTATACTTAGTTTTGCTGGGTAAGGTATACTTGCTTGTAAGCCTAGCTCTTTTACCTATAGGAATATTATGTTACAAATTCTCTAACCCTTTGTTTTGGCTACTTAAATTATTTTCTCTTTGGCGTGGAAGTTCTGGAATTTGATCAAACTATTTATGAGAATTTTCTTTTGGGAACTCTTTCAGGTGATGATCATTGCATTCTTTCAGTTTCTATTTTACTCTCTTTTTCTAGGATATCGGGACAGCTTCGCTTGATACTTTCTTTAAATGTGATGTCTAGACTCTTTCTTTGATTATAGCTTTCACATACAACAATGATTCTTAAATTATCTCTCCTTGATCTATTTTACAGTTGTTTTTTTTCTTTTCTTATGAAATATTTCACACTTTCTTAGTTTTTCATTTTTTTAACTTTTTTCTTGAGGTCTGAAGGAATTTCCATTTGCCCAATTCTAATTTTAAGGAATTATTTTCTTCAGTAAACTTTATACCTCTTTTTTCCATTGGCTTATTCTGTTTTTAAGCTGTTTTTTCTTTCAGTATGTTTCCACATCTGTCACCAAGCTCTTAATTATCTTTTCATAATTTTCTTCCATTGCGCTCACTTATTCACTTATCTTTTTCCCTAGGACTCTGATTTCAAAAATTATTTTTAGCTTTTCCAATAATTCTTGTTGGACTTGTGTCCAATTCACATTTTTTACCTTCAAGACTTTGCTTGCAGCTGTTTTGACCTCATTGTCTTCTTCTAAATAATTGTCAGGTGTGTGTGTGTGTGTGTGTGTGTGTGTGTGTGTGTGTTTGCTCATTTTTCCAGTATGTTTCTTGATTTTGGACTCCTTTTAAAGTTGGTCTCTGTTCCTGGAATTAGAGTTAGGGTAGAGGACTCCTCCTGCCCCAAGCTTCAGGCTTTTTTTTTGCATTGCTTTTTTCCCATGGCTAGCTCTGGGGGGTTGGCAGATTTTGGTGTTTCCCAGATGATTTGATCTGGAGAAAGGTGTGGTCACAACTATCCTGGTGTGAGGTCTGGTCCTTACCTAGGACATGCCCCTCATTTCTTGGGATTGCAATCAATATTGCTTCTCAATTTACCTGCTTCTTTGGGACTGAAAGAGACAGTGCTCTTCAAAGACCCTGCTTCTTTGTGAATGGAAACAATACTGCTATTCAGGGCCCCTGTTTCCTCTTGACTGAAAGGGCTCTTCTCCATCCTTGAACTGTGACCCAGAAGTGGGTACAGACAATGGGAGCTACCAAAGAGCTTCCAGTAATGTGTATAGTACTAGCACAGGGCTGCCCTTGAATATCTTTCTGACCATTTACCAGGTCCCCTTAACTTCTCTGACTTGAGAGATCCTGAAGTTGCTCCTGCTTTTGCTTTCACTGCTTAGTCCCATCACTGGTGATTCATGCATATGGATTCTGGGAAAGCCTTCTCCTACCCTGCCTCCATGTCACAGATTTCTCCTTCCAACCTCCTAAATTGCCTTGAGCTTAAAGAATGTCACATTCTTATTTTTTGTTGGTTCAAAACTTCACAATTTGATTTGGGGTATTATTTTAAAGTTATTTGGAAGGGAATATTAGGACAGTAAAACTAAGTACTTCCCCTACTCCACCATCTTGGTTTCCCATGGTTTTTATAGTGAAAGAAATGAGAGATGAAATATGACAGTTTGAAGGCATGTCAGCGTTAAACAAGGTTTTTTCTTTTTTAAGATAGAGTAGGTCAGAACATGTTTATTTAAATGTTATCATATTTGTAAAGCACCCCATAGACTTTAAGTTGTTATGCTTGTAGATGAAGTAAAACCCATTATATAGCAACTGGTTACAGATGAAAAACTAAGAATAAATGATTGATAGGAATAGTTCCTGGATGTAAGAAGAATGTATGAGATTCCATGAATTGGTAGAAATGTTGGCTTTGGCAAATAATAATAATAATAATTAACAATAATAATTATTATTATTATAATGCCAATTCCTCCTCAGAAATAGGAGTATAGGAAGGGAAGATATATGATGATGTAATGGGGATTTTATGTTGTAGAAAGATGAGAGAAGGGAGCACATGATAGGCCAACTTGATTTTCTCAATAAAAGAAGCTGCTATGATAACTGTTGAGAGAGAGTGGATTAGCCACTGTTGTATTCAAGAGAGAAAATAGTAATAAATTGTAACTGCTGAAATAGTCAATCAAGGAACAATGCAACTTTTTATTTTACAAGATTCAGGGCTTATCTGAGTTTAGATGGCTTGAATTTGTATATAGTATGTTGATATTATTTCCTTCAGTGTATGGCAGCTTGAATATAAGAAAAATATGAGACTGGTGAGGATAAGCTATGGTGGAGGCCTAGAAGTAGGTGAACTGTGGTAAGGTAGGGAAGGCAAGAGTAGAAGAAATGGTGAAATAGAATAAGTAAACAGTAAAACTATAGACTCAAAATTGTTGAAAGATGTAAGCTAGGTAGTTATAAGATTGTGGTTAAGGACTTGAGGAAAGAATGGAGGATGTGAATATTCTGACATAGAACAAGAATGGGTTTAGAAGTAGAAAACAGAAAATTAAAAATGCAGGGTATTTTAATCTGAAAGAGGAATTTAAGTATTGAGCATTACAGAAATGACACAGTTAAGATTGAAGCAGAGATCTAGGATAAAAGCATCTTTGTGATGACTGAGGCAGAGTTAAGGTTTTGGTCATGGAATTTGACAAGATTAATGTACTGATACAAACCAGGATTAGTGAGAGGGCATCAGTGTGCTTATTTAATTCCCTAAGAATAAGGTCTATGTTTGGGAGAGAGAGAGAGAAAGAGAGAGAGAGAGAGAGAGAGAGAGAGAGAGAGAGAGAGAGAGAGAGAGAGAGAGAGAGAGAGAGAAGAGGTAGAGAGAATCAGAGGACTAGAAATGGATACACATCATAACAGTCTATGTTCCTGAGGAAATTGAGGCTTTTGTATCACTTGAGTTCAAGAGTTCTGAGCTGGAGTAGGTCTAAGGCCAAACAAGTGTCTCCACTAAGTCCAGAACAAATATCATGAGTTCTCAAGGAGGAGAAAACCACTAGGCTGGCTAAAGATGGGTTACTTGTATAAGGTAGGAAAAACAGAGTGGATTAAAGCTCCTATGACAATAATTTTTGTGACTGTTACCTGTTGGTGGCCCTTCACTTCCAGGCTAGACAAGATAGGGAGAACAGGGTTAGTTTTTTTTCTCATTTGTTTTATATTTTTGTTTTTAGTGAAATGACCTGGAATATGGTAGAAAGCTTCTGTGACAATAATTATTCCAGCTATGTCAATGAGTAATCCTGTACTTCCAGCCTGGAAAAGATAGGGAGAACCAATCTACAAAAAACACCAAAAACTTGCAACAAAGAAAACAGGTTAGGTTTCAAAAAAAACTCAGTGCACACTTTTAGTATGGATAATATTCACTTAAGAAAAGTGTAGAAAAGAGAGAGAATAAAATAAAGAAATATGGGGGATAATAAATTATCTTGGGGTATAAGATATACATTTAAAAGATCAATCCAAGGCATGCTAGATTTTGTAGAGGATTTGAAAATCAAGAAAATTCTGGCAATATACAACCCACATAATTTCTGGAAGAGAAGAAATACTGTCTGACCAATCTTGTTTGATTCATATATCAGTTTCTTGGTGTTTCTCTGGTGTATTATTAAAGAACTTAAACCAGAGAAGACATTTAGGGAGTGTAAGTGTAATATGTAAGCAAATCGGTTGCCTCTTAAATTATGAAAATTGTCTTCTACTACCTAATCCAAATGATTTAAAGGACTAAACAGTGGTTGTATTGAATTAAGATAGTGTGCGTATTTCTTATTTTAATTTTCTTCCACATAATGGGTTATTTTTATGTGTCCTTTATTCTTAAGAATTATTTAGTTTGGTACCAACAGATTTTAAAACTCTCAGTTCATGCTATCTATCTATCTATCTATCTATCTATCTATATATATGTATATACATGTTTTATAGTCATATTGAGCAGCCAGCATGGGCATATTCTAGTTGGGAGCTCAGCCTCATATTGTATTCTAGGTATGCCAAACCATTTCTCAAAGAAAATTCAGATTTTGCCTTTCTTTCCCCTTTCCAGATCCTTTCTGTACAATATATCTGAAAAGGGAAAACATCTCAATCCATTTATATATACATACATACATATATACACACACACACATACACATACATACATATATACACACATACATATATTTGTGCATTGATGTATGTGTGTATGCATCTAATATACACACATGTCCAAACATGTTCTATACACACATACAAACAATCAAATGTATATGTTTTATAGCTAAATGTATAGATATATTTATACATACAGAGACAAACACACATATGCATTGTGTACATATGTTTATGCTACTGCAGTATTAGATTGTTATATATGTCATATATGTGTATATATGTGACAATTTAATACTTCAGCATTAAAGTTTAATTTGCATTGGTTCTGTGAAGCAACTATTAGATAAAACACAAGTCTTAGACAGAGCTGAGGTGGATTTCTGCTTCAAATTCTTACAAGTTGGGAGACGCTCGGTAAGTAGCTTCTCTCCTTCGATTCTATTTCCTTATTTGTTGAATGAGCAGAACAATAACACCAGCATCAAAGGATTGTTGTAAATAATAAATTAAATTATGTATGTAAATCATTTCCAAAACTTAAAGTATTTTGTAAAAGTTTGTAACATATCTATAGGTGTATGAAAAATGCTCTAAATCACTACTGATTAGAAAAATGCAAATCAAAACAACTCTTAGGTACCACATCTCTCCTGTCAGATTGGCTAAAATGACAAAACAGGAAAATGATAAATGCTGGAGAGGATGTGGAAAAAATTGGAACACCGTTACATTGCTGGTGGAGTTGTGAACTGATCCAGCCATTCTGGAGAACAATTTGGAACTATGCCCAAAGGGCTATAAAAATGTTCATACCCTTTGACCCAGCAATACCACTTCTAGGGTTGTATCCAAAAGAGATCACACAAGCGGGAAAAGGACCCGTATGTACAAAAAAAATATTCATAGAGGCTCTTTTTGTAGTAGCAAAGAATTGGAAATCACCGGGATGCCCATCAATTGGGGAATGGCTGAACAAGTTGTGCTATATGAAGGTAATGGAATACTATTATGCGATAAGAAATGGGGATGATATGGACTTCATAATAACGTGGAAAAACCTACACAATATAATGCCGAGTGAGCGGAGCAGAACCAGGAGAACATTATACACAACCACAGATGTATGGATTCTGTGATAACTAACCCTGATAGACTTTGCTCTTCTCAGCAATACAAGATGCAAAGACAACTCCAAAGGACTCATGATGGAGAGAACTATCTACATCCAGAGAAAGAACTATGAAATATGAATGCAGATTGAGGTACACTGTTTGCTCTCTTTTTTTTCTCCCTTTGTTTTTTTTTTCTCTTTTGTTTGATTTTGGGATTTTTTGTTTTGCTTCTTCTCTCTCCTGATTCATTCCATTGGTCATAATTCTTCTTCACAACTTGACTATGGTGTAAATAAGTTCAATGGGAAGTTATATGTAGAAGATATATTGGATTCCATGCTGTCTGGGGCGGGGGCGGGGGGCACGGGAAGAAAATCTGCAACTCAAAATTATGTGGAACTGAGCATTGTAAACTAAAAAATATAACAATATATCAGAACAGGGCAGATAGAAGGCTCAGTGAATAGAGTTCTGGGCCTGAAGTCAGGAAGACTCATCTTCCTAAATTCAAATCTGGCTGTAGATACTTACTAGCTGTGTGACCCAAGGCAAGGCACTTGACCTTGTTTGCCTTACTTTCCTCATTTGTAAAATGAGTCAGAGAAGGAAATGGCAAACTACTCCAGTATCTCTGCCAAGAAAACCCCAAATGGAGTCACTAAGAATTAGACAGTACTGAAAAATGACTGAACAAATGTCAGAACACATCATTGTTTTGAAATTGGCTTTTTTATGACTGATAACATTTCTTTCAGATTTGTCCAGAAGTTTCATAATATTATCAAATGTCTAACCAGTTTCTACTTATCTTTTCTCCATATACTACCTTCTCCCCTGCCTTTCTTGCCTGGCCAGCTTGGAAGAATCTCTTGCTCTAGTGCTAAGAGCAACAATCATAATAAGGGAAGAAAGAAGTCTTTGATTCTTTTACATAATGGAAGTATCCTCGTGAGTTTACCTTTGCCATGGTGAAAAGGGGACTCCTCAGAGAGAGTATTCAAAGAATAATTTAACAGTTTTATGAAAATGATTTTCCACATTGCCCTATTAATTCAAGTTTACATCATTCTGACACTGTTCCTTAACCTATGAACCCTAGTTCAATCTTGACTGTGAAATTTTGTCTATTTTTCAAGAACATTGTAAATTATAACTCCAAGTGGTTTGTGTTAATGAGATTTTCAAAGGCAAAAACTAATTATGCCCAAAGTTTGGTCTTGTTCTCTCTAAGAATAGAAATGTCTAATATTACACATCTATACACCATTTAATATTATTTTAATTTATGCCAGCACATATTTTTTCCAGCTAGCTAGAAAACACAAAGTACAAACTGTTCTTCCACAGACCATAGATAGCGCCATCATTCATGAAATTGAGGTTTCTAGAAGTCTAGATGAAGGGGGATTTTGCTTGATTCCCCAGGGTTTGGAGATCTCATCAATGATCGGAAATGTTAATAGCCATAGCCTCCATTTACTTGCTGGCCATTGCTATGAAATGATACCTGTTGCCCAGCTTCCATATCCATTCAGAAATGAAGGCCTTAATTTCTCTAACTGGCATTTTACCTTATTTTTCTTTTTCAGATCCACTGCACTAATCCCTAACTCTCTCCAATCCATGGCTTTATTTTTCCCCCAAGAGCCTCTCTTCTACTCCCATACCTTTTAACTCTAGCTCTGAGAATGGAAATCAATTAACACTATCATTCACTGTAAGGACATGCCAACCAGTAATCGTATTACTCCATCTACCATTCTCTCTCACATCCCTAGCCGCCATTCCTCTTTATGTTGCCTTCCTCTATTAGAATGTTAGCTCCTTGAGGGAAGGGACTTCTTTGCTTCCTTGTATTTTCATTCCCAATGCTTATTACATTGCTTGAACAAATAAATGCTTAATGCTTTTATATTTATTATCATCATTATCGTTTGTGATTTCAATAGTCAGGGTAGTTCTTCAAGTCATTCAGACCCCAACATTTTAAAGATTTCTGGATCTTGTCCTTTTCTCACTAATTGCTCATAGGGATTTCCCTTCATTTAAGTGGGGGTTGGTTTCTTAATATTGTATGTATGGATACCAGGGCAGTATGTGGGCTGTCCTATTATTCCATATTGTTGTCATCAGCTTTACTTTTATTTTCTCTTTTTCCCCCAAGGTACAGTTTTTAAATGCTTTTCTTCTATAGACAAAAGACCATCATACCCTTTAAATCGTCTTCATGTCACTGTTTCTAAAGGTGAATGATATGATGAATATAATATACTTGTGGTGGCATTAAACCCAAACAGAAACAGTTTCCTGTAGCTGAATACTGACTTAGAAAATCATATATTTGCATTATGTTGCATTTTTATTTGTTTTATAAAGCATATCTCAATTATATTTCAATCTGATACTACTTTCAATATTGAGTTTTGCTTCCCAGACTTCTAGAGTGCAGAACTTGGGATCATGAAGTCTTGTTGTTAAATCCTACCTCTGAAACATTAGCTATATTACCATGGGAAAGATCTTTAACCTCTTTAAGACTCATTTTCCTAATCTGTAAAGGAGAGAGTTAATTATTCCTGTGATATCTATCTCAGGGTTATTGTAAATCTCAAATAGGATAATGCATATAAAATACTTTGTGAGCTTTAAAGTACCATATAGATGTCAGACAGTATATATTCCTTTTCCCCACCCCTGCTGTCCTCTTTAATAAAAATACTCATGTCACGAGTGACAGGAAAATAAGAAGGGAATGCAATATTTCAGTATACAAAGATAAAATTTCGCATGCCTAACTCCTGTTATTGGGGAAATGGAATGCAACTAGCCTTAATATTCAGGAGACAGAACAGCGCCCCAAGCACTGTCATATCTAATTGCCGAAGATGTCACAGAGCCTGGGCTAATGTGTTGCATATGCTTTGGGATCAGAGCCCTCAGGGAAGACCTGAAGGTTGATGATGCCACCTTCACCCCATCTATGAATTCCAGCTGGATGGAGACATTGATGGCCCAGACAAGAATGATGATTTGGATTTTGCCCTTCTTCTTGCACATGGCCTCTAGCTCCAACTGATAGAACATTTTGATGGTGGATCCATGTTCAATAAAATGCTAAAAGGATTTTCCCTCAAGCTTTGTATAATCATGGGTAAACAGCCACAGGTGCATGACTAGGTAGTCTAAGATATTCTTGTCATAGCTCTCCTCTAAATACCAACTAGCTGTCAATGTCCTCCCTAAAATGTCTGGAGGTGAACTGACCAGAGCACATTAGAGCAAGGCAATTCTTTCCCTAGCTCTGTAAGCTATATTTCCATTGATGTGACTCACATTTCACTAAATGGTGTTCTGTCTGTCTTTTGTTACTATCCTCTGGTCCATTGTTTCTTTGATCTTCTTATTGCCAACAGGGATAAAGGGCTCATTTTGTTTTCTATAATATCTGCCTGCCTTTTGGCCTTCTTGACATTTTTCATAGAGGGCTATATTACTCTTCCGTATTCATTCTCATTTTTTTCTTTTTTTTCAATCCAGCTAACCTTAACCAAGCTCTTGTTACATGCAAGATGACTCTTTTCACCTCTGGGGACTTGAGGATAGGTAGAGAAACACCACTGCTCTAGAGGAGCTGACAATTTAATATGAGGAAAAGACATGCACCACAATACCTAAATAAAATGTAGAGTGTAATGCATACAATGGAGAAGGACAGGCAATGTGTGTTAGGATATTTGAAGATAAAGGAATCATTTCTGCCCAGGGGGGAAAAGAAGGAAGAGAAGGAGAGTTGCTTTTAGCGTACTTCTGGCTTGTGACTTCATGATCAGGCTGAAATTGTGTTCTTCAAAGATATATACGATCTCTTAATTTTCAAATTCAATGGCTCTTATTGAAAACTCTTAAATCTATCTGCATCATTATACATGCCTGATTATTCTTTCTTCTCTCCCCACTTTGTAGTACTGCTCTCTCTTGATTGTCCTCTTCTCTATTTGGCTGTTCCTTCTCACTCTCCTTTGTTGGATAACCATCTAAATTCAGCCAAATGACTGCTGTTCAGCTAGGTTCTGTCCTGAGTCCTCTTCTGTTTTCTCCCTATAGTACCTTAAAATGATAAAAAAGTATTTTACAAGTAAATTGTAATCCTCACAACAACCTAGGTGTAGGTGCTAATCTTATCTCCTGTTTACAAATGAGAAAACTGAAGCAAACAGATGACCAGGGTCACATACTCATACCGTATTTCTCCATGTATAAGATGCACCTTAATTTGGGGGCCGGGAATTTGAAAAAAATGTATTACATAAAGTTATTGAACTCAAATTTTATTCATCTTCTCATAGCTTTCAGGCATGTTTTGGGTGACTTTGGCACATGTACGCATGCTTAGTCCATTCTGTTTCACGAACCTGAAGGACCAATTGTGTCCTCCTTTGAAATCAGTAACTCCTTTTCCATCAGCAATTCTTCTTGCCTCATGCTGAACCATCTTTGTGGACACAGGAATTCCAATTGCCCTTTGCTCTTCAATCCATATCTTGAATTCCCTCTCTAAATTAGGCCATTTTGGTGACTTGCCTCTCATGGCCTTCTTCTGCTGTGGCATTTTCAGTAGGGTTTCTTCTTCCTGTAACCAGTCTTGGATTGTTTTTCAGTTGGAGGAAGACCAAACTTACATTCAGCAGCACAATTTCCATTCACTTTTGCAAACTGGATTGCTTTTTAATTTTTTTTTTATTTTTAGTTTACAACACACAGTTCTACATAATTTGAGTTCCAGATTTTATTCCCTCTCTCCCCACCTCCCTCCCCAAGATGGCATGGAATCCCATATAACTTCCACATATAACTTCTCATTAAATTAATTTACACACTAGTCAAGTTGTGGAGAAGAATTATGAGCAATGGAATGAATCATGAGAAAGAAGAAACAAAACCAAAAAAAAAAAACACAACCCAAAAACAAAAACAAAAGAGAGGGAAAAAAGGGGGAGAAAAAGGCGAGCATGAAGTGTGCCTCAATCTGCATTCATACTTCATAGTTCTTTCTCTGGATGTATATAGCATTCTCCATCGTGAGTCCTTTGGAGTTGTCTTTGTATCTTGTGTTGCTGAGATGAGAAACTGGATCACTTTTAATTGAATTCAGCACTGTATGAAAATCTTTTCTGAGCCATTTTTGGGAAGAACATGGCAAAACGTAACCGAATATACAGGTAACAGGTTCCAAATGTGAAACAATGAGTGCAAAGACAACAAGCTCGAAAAAGCAGGAAATACAAGTAAAAAAATCTACAACCACTTTATAAGATGCACCCAGTTTTTAGACCCCAAATTTTTCGGAAAGGGTGCATCTTATACATGGGGAAATACGGTAGTTAGTGTCTAAGGTTGAATTTGAAATCAGGGTTTATTTCTCGATTCCAGGCCTGGCAATTTATGCAGTATGTCATGTAGCTGTTCCTCCTCAGGCAGTACTTGTGTATCCCTAAAATAATTTTGAGTTTTTAGAGATTGGAAGTAAAAAAAAGGGAGGGGAAAGATATGATTGGGGAAATCCAGAAAGCTTTGTGGAATAGGAAGCATGGACACAGGAAAGAGATACCGAAAAGGATTTCGTCTTTAGTTTTAGTTTTTCTTTTTCTTTTTCTTTTTTTACCCCCTCAGCAAAGTTAACCCAATTAATCAAGAGCCTGATAGTACTGACAGTGATAAGGTAGCTGTCCCTCTCCTTTTGTTAGTTTTGTGAATCTATAGGCCTTTTAATTTCTCTTCTAAGAAGCTTTCCAATTGTCTTTTGCTTTAAGATCATATTGGAATCCATTTGGTATGATTTCTATCTTGTCTCTTTCTGCCATATTTTATTAGGACTTTATGTATACTTTGGATTTCCTGCTCAAAGCTGAACTATTAATATTAGGCCTTAGTTTCTGAGAAATTTTATAGAAAATATTTCTATCTTTGTAATAGCCATTTCAGATATTTCTTCCACATTGCAGAAGTTAGAGGCATGACACCCCCATGATCTAGAAAATCCACATCAAATATTTTGGTCTTCCCTTCACACCAGAGAAGGTCCGAATTATTGTTATAGTATTACAAGATATATTGATATTATGTAATAATATACATGTATTTTATGCATTTCTGTGTTTTTAAACTTTTTCTGGATCTTCTAATGGCCTTCCCATTTTTCCTGTGGCTTCTGCAAAACTCCCCCAAAATTCCCACTTAATTTCTTATGTTGACCTGAAATATATTGAAACAGCATTGGGGAAGGGATAACTGTATTTGTTAATAATCCTCTCTCCCTACCGCCATGATTAGTTTTCTCCTGCAATGGAGAAGTTAAATCAATTTGAACACTTTAGGAAAACAAGATTCAATATTAGTCTTTAGCACTTCTTTAGAGTGTGTGTTTGCAAGTTTTATACAATTTTATTTTTGATTTTATTATTTCCAGTTACACCACTCTGAGGTCAGTCATAATCACCGCATCCATTTTAAATGTGAAAAAATACAGTAGAGAAAGATTATGTGAATTGTCATATGATCCAAAAAAGCTTCAAGGGACTTTATATGTCATCAAGTCCATTCTAGTTGTTTTATGGATAAGTAAACAAAGGCCCAAAGAAGGTAGGGTAAGATCCAGCATTCAAACTCATGGCTTCCTGACTCCATTTGGAGCAGTCATTCTATTTTATCACCAAATTCTTGTCCAAGATTTGATTTGTGGTTCTGATACTCCTTAACTGTATGACATAGAGAAGCCATTTAAGCTCTTTGTGACTATATAATATTATATCTTTAATGAAGTCATTGTTTTCCTTTTGATTTATATCTCCAGCATTTAACCTAATGCCTCATGCATCATACTAGATGCTTAAAAATACTTATTGGGTTGAATTGCCTCAGTTTCTTAAAGTGAAAATTGATAAAATAATATTCCACAAATTACATCATGGATTCAGTGTTTTTATAAATGTGAACTTTCATTTATTTATTTATTTGTTTGTTTATTTATTCCTTCATTCTTTCATTTATTTATTCATATTAATTTGATGTACATCTGTGCTTACGTCCATGAAAGGAACTTGAAATGAGGAAATAACTTCTGCCAATGAACATCAGCAACCTCCAGACTTAGAGTTGCCTGTGGTATTGAGTAATTAAGTGATGTGCTGGCTCACAGAGCCATTATGCTTTAAAGGCAGAATTCAAACTCATATCTTTATGGCAAAGGCAGTGGCCATTAACCACTTTTATTTTGAGCTATTATTATTTTATATTCTAAGTTTCAGTGAGAACTTTCAGCATTAGAATTTTTTCTATGTCTAGAGAAGCAAATTACTCTTCAACAGTAGAAATGAACTAATCTCTAAGAAATGAATTATGTTTACCATCTAGTTGCAATCTTATATATTCTTCATTTCTTAAAAAATTGGAAATTTCTTAACAATTCAGGCTTCTTATCACATTATCTAATTCCTACAAAAGTCATTTTTATGGAACTCTTTGACTTATTCCATTGCATACAGATATAAATAGGATCACCCAGTGATAAGTAATGCTATTGGGAGAAAAATAAAATAATGTATGAATAATTGCTGACTGGTCAAAATGGAACTAGTTTGGAAAAATGATTGAGAAAAATAAGGCAAACATTTTGATCACATAAAATATATCTAAATTAAATTTTCTTGAACTCAAAATAGAACACTCATTCCATCTTATCAATAAACAGGCTCTTTTGGTTTGTGTCGTGTCCAAGTTATTTTTCTTTCAGCTTTAACAAATATTCCAAATCTGGCCTATTGGTCAGTCAAATTAATTTTTCAGGTTGTAGGATTTTTTGCTTGGGAACATCATTTTCAACAGCACATTTCTGTTTCAAAATATCTGCCTAACCCCAATAAAGAACAGCTAGGAAACTTCTCACCTCCCTCCCCATTTATTGTCATGATACTCTTATAAAACTTTTTTTTTTCCTTTTGAATGGAAGATGCATTATTTATCCCCCCACTCACATTTGGCCACTTCCTTCCTGGCTAAATTATCATTAGATTTTTAAATTATCTTACACAAAAAATATTTTTAAATAACATCCTTTACCATTAACTCATTCATACTCTAAACTCAAAAATTAAGATCTAAAAAAGAGTCTATTTCTAAACCTATGTATTTTTTTCTCAGAACCAAGCCCTCAACTTAGAGTTATGATATTACTTTTGATCTCTTGGATTTTGCCAAGTATCCACAGGACATTAACCTTCATAAGCATATGCACTGTATAAAGAAATGAAATTTATTTTTCAACCATTATGTCAGAACTTAAAGAAGCAAATGCTTACATGGGGGATGGATGTTGCACTTAGAGTAAGAAATTTCTAAGTTGAAATGCCTACTCTTAAATTTTATTGGCTGTGGGATCTTGGGCAAAACATTTAACCTTTGTGATCTGCACATAACTCTGTAGAACTTTGTTAAAGAAAGCATCCATAAAGAAAACATCACACTGAAGAAATTTCAGGTCCTTGACATATACCAGAATATTTCTTTTCTTAGCTTTTCCCAAAGTCTTACTTCAGAACAGGGCAGGTTTATTTTTCTTAAAAGATAATGAAATCATTCTCAAGACTAAATTGTCTCAGGGGGCTATGGGAATGAACCATGAATGTAGCTTTTTGCAGTTTTAAGTACAAATGACAGCAACTAAGGAGTCATGAGCTTCCTCTTTTTTATTTGAACATGATTATGGTCAGTAAAGAGTCAAACAAGATACATCCAATGGAATCAATGATATACCCTTGCTAAATATTCTATTCATGATATGATTAAGTCAACATAGATACAATATTAATGACTAGATTGTTTTCAATTATTTCATTTTATTCCAATCCTGAGCCTAATTTACTGGATTAGAATGACTCAGATCTGGATCTCAACAGACACTGAAGGTGATGATTTTGATGAGCAGAACCTTCATTCGGGTATATAAATAAGACCCCAGACACAGAGCTAGAAGGGTCCTGAGAAGCTGTATAGTTTAACCTCCTCACTTTACAGATGAGGAGAAGAAATCTTCAGGGAGATTAAATAGTTTATCCAAGGATGTACAGAAAAAAAAATGCATCAGAAGCTGGGTTTAAACTTGGGTCCTCTGGCTCTAGAATCAGTGTTCTTTTATTGTAGCTTATTACATTCTGGGAAGCAATTTTCACAAGTGGAATTCTTAGGTGTTTGTTATAGTTACATTGTTTCAAAATGGATCAATCAAAGCAATCAATAAAAAATTAAATAATGAGTTTCTGTGGCTTGGAAGAGGTCTAGGGGAATGTGTCAAATTCAAATAGAAATGGACCACTAAATCATACATAAAGATCCCTACTGGTTTATATTGACTTAGAAAACCACATATGAACACTAAATAATAGTGTTGTTCATTTGGTTAAACATTTTCTAATTAAATTTTAATCTGTTTAAGGCAGCACTCAAGAGTATAAGGCCTCCAAGCTTTATGTTTGACACTTCTGATTTATACTAAGAGCCAGCACAGCATTATATCTATATCTGTATCTGTATCTATAACATATCTATATATGTGTCTATATCCATATCTGTATCCATATCTGTGTCCGTATCTGTATCCATATTTGTGTCTGTATCTATATCTATATCTACAGCTACATCCGTATCTGCATCAGTGTCTAGCACTATCTCTATTGCTATCTTTATATCTATGCCTATATCTATACCTGTTTTCTATCCTATAGAGAGAAAGAGAGAGACTTTGTATAGCTAGCTAGGGCCAAGTTAGTCATATTATTGAATTTGTACTGTATATTTCAATTGGGCAGAAAAAAGAGCATATTTTACATAATTATGATAGTGGAAAGTTGAATGCATGCCACTATTTCAGGAGGTTCCTTAGTTGCATTGATTGGAACTTAGCTATATTTAGAAGATCTGGGTTAGAGGCCTGCCTCTGACACATATGAGCTGTGTGATTTTGGCCAAGACTCTTTACCTAGAGAGTTTGCAAACTCTCTAAGCCTATAGGTTATAGCAAATAGATATACTATATATGGTGGTGGAAGAAGGTTCAACACCAGAAAATTCCTAACAATGATGAAAACACAGATCTAGGTTACAACCCCCCTAAAACAATTAAAAAGTGAGTTATAGTTGGGGGATAAGTGTTGAAGTTTACCTGTGTGATAAAATAGACAGAAGACTAATCTCAGTGATGAGTGTGAGAAGCTCTAGAGATAAGGAAATTTGAGAACTAGGGTTTGACTCTATCCTTTATGACTTTAAATGAGAGCATCAGTCAGGAATCTAGGACAATAACTGCAGTGACTAATATAGCAGCTGTGTATAAATGTCAGAAGATGAACATTTGGGGAAGGAATCAATTGAGGAAAATTGGTGCAGAGTGTGGAAAACATACATATCATCATCCATTTAACATTGAGACTGCAAATATAAAAGAGTGTCTGGTTATAAGCCCCAGGATTAATTGAATTATGCATTTTTTAAATTCACAGTCTGTTTTGCTAAAAGGAAGCACCTAACTATTCTCTTGATTCCAGTTTTCTGACAGATCATCCAGGAAGCAACTATCCTTGACAACTTATGGGAGAGTCTTCAGGAGAGGCAGCAGACTGAATGAACTGAACTGATTCCTCCTAACAAATTCTGCTTGGATAAGTGGACTTAACCTGAGTAAGGCTAGAGTACAGCATTGCCCACTCTTAGCCAGGGTTAGCTCACCTCAGAGCTAACTACATTCTTTCTCGTGAAACTTTTGCCACTCAGAATTTTAGAAGAGAAGGAAAGATGTAGTGAATTGTTCATCTCAATAACTGCTTGAAGATTTGGCATCACAGATATGTCCATCACCTGTTTTATGGAGGCCATCCAAATTAGATCTCCACCTTGATCCCATTTACCAGAAACAGAGACTTAATGCATGGAACAGTAAGTTCAGTCTTGTAAGGCTACCCGTATGAGAGTACCCACCGTGTTGAATTGTTACTCATTGAAGTGAGCAAACAAGAAAGTGAAGTGTAGGTGGATGCTCAGCAAAAAGACCTTTAAAGATAGAGAAAGAATTTTCATCCCTTCCACATTGCAAATTTTCCCATCACAATTTGGATATATTGTGCATTGACATAAGAAATCAAATGGGAATTTTGGGGGAGTTTTCTGGAAGCTGCAGACATGTGAAGGCCAGGAAGTGACAGAAAAGATTTAGAAACTCAGAAATGCATAAAACATATGTATAGTATCGTAATATATTTTATCTTTTAATATCATAAAAATCAGACTTCTTCTCTGGTATGAAGGGAGGGCCAAAAATTTTTACACAGGCTTTCCAAATCGTGGGGACATAATACCCCTAACCCCCATGATGTGGAAGGGATAACTGTAAATTTCTGGTTCACAAGTACTGCCTCCTGTTTCTTAATTGGAACAGTCTTTTTCCAGAAATGACTATGTGAGGTTCAAATGAGCTAAAAAAACACTGATACCTGTAGTTGAATATAATTTTTATTTTCCTTCCTCTTTCTCACATTTGTACATTGAAATCTTGCTAATGCTAATGAAGAAAAGAACATTGTATCCTTTATTCTATAGACAAGAGCATATGCAAAGTCTGTAGTCTTCAACACATTCAACATTTAATGCAAAATTTCAAAAGAAAGTTTTTTAGTAATTCTATAAAAGAATGTAATATTAAAGCCCAAGTTGACAAGACCAGAAAGAGGAGTCATTTCACAATCCTGCTAATGTTTCTGAAAAGAGAAGAAGTAATCTTGGAATGGTTGATGTGTTTTTGTTTGTTATAGATTTTGTTTTCTCTCTAATTGAAATAGAGAAGGCAACCTAGCAAATATTAGTATTCACAATACCATCTGTCCGCTGTACAGGCGAAATCATTAGACAATGATAGATGCACACTTGTATTGCTGATCATTTTGGATTGTTGCCTACTGGACTCAGCATAAGACAATAAGTCTAGAGAGTCACAATCTGCCACTTTCATGGAAATGTATGTTTGTTAAGGAACTTTAGAACAGGTAATTGGAAAGTTAGGTGGCACAATGCAACATGTTTGAAAAGTGTATGTATGTATGTAAGTACACATACACAAATATATATTATATATGTATATATATATATAATTAACATGGGAAAAAGTAATAATGGATGATGATGTACATTTTTTCTTTGACTTCTGTTCTTTAAGAAAAAAGCAACTTAATTTAAAACCATTGAGGGCAAATAATAGCAAAGGAAGGGTAGTTAAAGATGTTAATTACAACATTTTTCATTCTGTCTATTTCTAGAAATTGTCACCCTATTGTAGGAGTCCCCTTACACGTATAACGTTTAGGACATCGTGCAAATATTAAATCCTTTCCTGAAATGGTGACTCCTAAAGTAGAAAAAAAAATAGTCTTCAGGTTGGCAGGGATAATTTCAAATATCAAAGATTTCCTCATTTTACAAACACATAAAATGTACTTACCTTATCGGTATATGCAACCTTTATTCTTGCTTCCACACAATTTTAATTTGTTAATTTGAATCAAGCAAATGAGCAGAATCCTCCATAGTATTATCCTCTGGGGTTGGTTTCAAAACTTTTTGGTCTAGTGGTTTGGGATATTTTTTAGCTTCCATGCTTATCTAAGAAAACAGTGCTACTGTGTTAACAGTAAACCTGATGGAAGCCTTTGACAACTGTACACCAGCTTCATTCATCTATATCCAAGTCAATGTTTTTCATACTTCTTTGCACTAAATGGTATGCATTCAGAACCAGCAGCTGTTCTCTTGAACCCATGGTTATGATTCCTATTCTCATTTCCCCTAATCCATTGCCCAATCATGGATAGAAATAACAATAAATACATTTAAAGCTTTCCTTTTTACTTTGATTTTAGTGTGATCAGTTTTGCTCTTCCCTGAAAAAATAGACAACTTTAATCTGAACAGGTTTTCCAAAAATGGTTTACTTATGCCCCCTTTTTTTTACACGGGTTTATCATTTGAAAATAAACATTTGCCTCCGGATCAAGTTTGGTAAATTGGTTCTTCACCCTTAAGCTTTTCTTTATGTAGCAAAACAGTTTTGTGTCTGTTTCCAAGACTCCCATTTTTCCCAAGTAAAAGAACAAGACAAAAATGCATCCTCATTAAATTTCCCAGCTGTTTAGTACTCACTGAAATGTCTCTGATATGATCCTATTTACCTCTGTCTCAAAAACAGCAGTGACTATGAACTTATGAAAAATCCTCCTAGTTTGTCCTGAGTTTATATATACAAGGGGGCAATAACTGAGTACAAAATATTGTGCCAATAAATAACAGACAAAAGAGCAAGTAGTCCTACTTTTTATTCACTAGGATATCATATCACTTCTGAAATCAGTACAGTAGATATAATTATATACAGCACTGTTGAGAATTTTACTCCCAGAGAAATAGCATAAATGGTATACTGAGAGTTCTGTTGTTTTAGCATGTAGTAGGATTTCAGTAATGAGTCAGGCAGGAAATAGCAGATGGTATAAAGAGTGTAAATACATAAAAGTACCCTTGGAACAGAAACAGAAGGTTGGCACTCCCTGGAGAGAAAAGTAGAAGCTGAGAGACAGCCTTCTTTCTGTCTCTCAGCTTTTCCAACTTTTATCTCAGTTCTTAGGGCTACTGTCTCTCTTTTGTAAGCCCCTGATGCTTTGCCTTCAGTCTCTCAAGCACTTTTCAACTGCTCTTGCCTTATCGCCCCAAGATCCTGAACCACTCAGCTGCTCATTACTTTCAATCTTTGTGGCCTCTCCACTCATATTATTCTGTTCCCTATTTTCCTTCTACTCATTTCTTTGGTGTCCTCTGAGTACAATTCCTTCTCTCCTCCTTAACTCTGGCTAAGTATGTTAGAATGGTTTCCTTCCCTCCTTCTCAGCCTTTGACCCTATTGGAATGTCTTTCCTCCCATTCATTTCTTGCTTACAATTGAATGTGATTCCTCCCACCATCCTCTCCTTTTGAAATCCTGTTAAATTTGTCTTTATATCCCAGCTTTTCTACCTTAACTTTATTCACCTTGCACATGTCTTATTAAACAAAATCAGTGAGGAAAATGTCAAATTTGTTCCCACATTTGATGTGATGATATTTGTATCTCAGTCATCCAAAGTAAAACCCTATTTTGGGAAAATTTTTCCTCTGACCAAGTCTTATGGGAAAAGTCAAGAAACAGATGAAGCAGATGATGCCATAAATCACTTGGGGACTACTTTGCTGCCCCTAATAATTACATTTTTCACACCAGAAATTAGTGGAACAACTTAAAATTCTCACAGTAAGTGGAAAACCAGGGAATCGTGATGGCAATCATGAATGTCTCACACTTGCCCCCTCCACAGCCATCCTGTGTGTATGGAACTGGGAGTACCAGAGGTTCAAAGGTAAAAGGAATTATCTTCTCTTTGCAACAGGGCATTTTCCATGACACCTCTATGTACTGGGAACATTATTCAAAGGCCCTATGCTTTTTGGCCAGGAGAGATGTACAAATTCTTGGATTTTTCAAGTGATGTGAAAAGGATAACTTCACAGGCTCCTTCAAAGAATAAAAATTTTGGGGGAGAGGAAAGTAAATTTCTGCACCTGGAATGATACCAATGGATCCTGGTACTCCCCTTTATTTTCTGCAATGTCTTGGCTGTAATACATTCACAGCTATCTAAAAAGCACCCATAAATTTTATAGTATAAGGAAATTTGGCATTACAAAATATGTCGCTGAAGGAAATCACTTTCATCAGTTAACATGGCAAAGGTTAATACTCTTTTAACCTGAAAAACCTTTTTTTTTTCTCGCATTAGAGCCTCTGACATAAGGCTCTAAAGCAAATGTGACACCCTTAGACTTGAGGTGTCATCTTGCATGAGTGCTCTGTGCAGGTTGAAAACTCATCAAGGCAGTCTGTTCCACTTTTGAAAAACTGAAATTGTTTGCTTTTATTTTTTGGAGAGAGGAAAGCAAGGCCATTGGGGTTAAGGTCACACAGCTAGGAAGTGTGTTAAGTGTCTGAGGCCAGATTTGAACTCAGGTCCTCCTGACTCCAGGGCCAGTGCTCTACTCACTGTGCCATCTATAATTGTTTGTTTTTTAATATGACATGATCTACCTATCTTGAACCCACTGAGCCTGATGCTTCTGTCTAAGACTGAAATAAAGGGAGTCTAACTACCTTCCCCAAGTCACTTTTTACTTTAAAATGCTGCAATATGAAGAGATTTTTAAAAGATGATTTGTTTATTTTTTTCACAAAAAATCTTGAAGGTTAAAGAGGTCATTATGGGATATAACATTTTGCAATACCTCCACAACTCTGGAATATTTTTTCCCCATCTATACCTAAGGAACCCTATTGACCATCAAGAACCAGCTCGAATTTGATTTCCCCCACAGATATTTGTCTACTAAAACTCTATGTCATTTATATATTCCTCAGTGTGATCTATCAGATTGCCTCCTCTCTCATCCCAATCCTATCATTTATTTTCAATCTCTGCCTCTCTGATGGTTCCTTCCCTACTGCCTACAATCATGCCCATGTCTCCTTGATGCTCAAAAATCTCTCACTTCATCCTTACACCGCCAATATCTAGTGTTCTATATTTCTTCTACCTTCTATGTCTAAATTTCTTAAAAAAGCCATCTGCATATAGCCTCCCCAAATTTCCATCCCCTCGTTCTCTTAATGCCTTATAATCTCCATTCTGACCTTATTTCTTTAGAAACTGCTATCTCCAAAGTTACTGATGAACCCTTAATTGCCAAATCCAATGACCTTTTTTCAATCCTCATTTTCCTTGATCTTTACAGCCTTTCAGGACAGCCCTCTGTCTCTCTATCTCTCTGTCTCTCTCTCTGCCTCTCTCTGTCTCTCTGTCTCTGTCTCTGTCTCTCTCTCTCTCTCTCTCTGTCTCTCTCTCTCTCTCTCTCTCTCTCTTTCTCTCTCTCTCTCTCTCTCTCTCTCTCTCTCTCTCTCTCTCTCTCTCTCTCTCTTTTTCCCTCTTTCCTATCTGATTACTTCTTCTCAGTCTCTTTTACTGGATCCTCATCTCAATCATGCCCTCTAAGGCACAGGCATCCAATTAGGTTGTGTTCTGGACCTCCTATACTCCCTTACTTAATGATCTTCATCTCTCAGCTCTGAGAATTTTCTCTGGATGTTCCTCATACCTGGAATACTATTCCTCCTCATTTTTGCCTAATGGCTTCCCTTTCTTCTTTTAAGTCCCAATTGAAATCCTATTATCCACAGAAAGCCTTTTTTAATTCTTCTAATGCTTTCTCTAATTCTTCTAATGCCTCCCATCTTTTTGTTATTTCATATATATATATATATATATATAGCTAGTTTTTAAATGTTTCTTTTCTTGTTATCTGTCTCATTAGATTATGAACTACTTCAAGACAGGAACTGTATTTTTCTTCTTTTTCATCCCCAGCACTTAGCACAGAAATTGGCATACAGTCAGTGCTTAATAAATGTTTATTGACTGATTGATTCTGCTATTTATTTTCAGATTAATTTTTAATCTATGTTTTAATCTATGTATTACTGAATGTAATTCTTATTTCGTTATAGATTTAGGTCACCTCTTCTCTCCTTATGTTACAGATGAGGAAGAAAAAGCACAGAAAAGCAAAGAGATTTGCCCCCAAAGACAGAGTTTTATGGAATCTTGAGGAACTTAGAGCAAATTTAACTTCTGCCAGTTTACCAGCTTGTTGCTAAATAGGTAAATCATTTCACCACTCTAGGCTTTAATTTCTAACCAAAAGGACAAGCTAAGAGTAGATTATTTTGGAAGCCCTTTATAGTTCTTGATTCTAAGGGTGAATAACAATTTTTTGGGCAATATCCAAAGACAAATCTCTAAAGGAATGTCCTGAGTCTAATGACAAGGAATTAGAGAGGGAAAGAATCAAGTCTACCAAACTGACCAAAAGAGAATCATAGACCAAGTTTTCAAGTACATTCATTGGTATTCCCTGGGTGTGATTGAGTCTGGGCGTATTATATGAGCACTATCAGAGAATTCGCCTAATAGAAGGACAGAACTATCATTGTGGCTTTGCTGTGGCTCTTAGCCCTATAGCTTCCCTGCCCCTCTCAGAAAAATGGTGGAAGCAGTATTTAAGATTTAAAGGTGGGTAGAATTTCTGTAGGTATAATTGTTCTATAGGATCGAAAGTGTAACAAATTGCTCTGTCATCCTTTCTTTTGTTTTGTTTTGCTATTTTTTATAATTTAAGACATCAAGAACTTTTGCCTCTACCTTCATGACTACCACTCATTTCCAGAACTCTGATATTGCCTTTCACTTTGCAACTATTTCTGGAATGAAAGAATAAACCAGTAAGTGAATGAATGGAGAAATGAATGAGATTCATGAAAAAAGGGTAAGGTGAATATGAACTTATTCATACCATGCCACATCAATTCAAAAAAAAGAAGGTAGGGAAAGGATCTATGGCACTTGAATATAGATATTAATATATAATATATTACAAATAAATTAAACATAAATTATATATTTGTACATAGATATAGAGAGATATTTAAAAGATGAGATAAATCCATAGATGAAAATGAATATTTGAAGACTAGGCATGATTTTTAATACTTTTTTTTTAGATCAAGCCTATAAAGGGATAACATTGCCCTCCCATAAAATATCTTACTATGCTATTGTTTGAGAAAGAATAAATGGTTGGATGGACAGCATATCGCATTCTGAAAACAATGTATTTGCTTCAGAATTTCAAGAGAAATTCAGCCAATTATAAATAAAGGTACAATGATCAATATATAAACCACTACCAGAACAATTACTCATCCTAAAATGATATAAACCACCCATAACTTGTTTCTCAATCCCATCTTGATTCCCTATTTTGCCCTATTTAAGAGAAGGGGAATGAAACCACCACAGTTCAGTATGCCTGCTGATTCTATTTTTTCAATGAAATATCAAGACTATAGGGTTTTATACTGAAGTAGATGAAGAGAACTGAATTATAAAGCAATCAAGTCTCAACTACCTATGAATACTCCAGTCATGCTTAAGAAATCCACTTATCTGCATTTATTAAGTACCTACTTATGCCAGGTACTGTTCTAGGAAGTGGAGACATATAGACAAAAATGAAATAGTACCTACCCACAAGGAATTTAAATACTATTAGAGGAAACAACACATACATTTGCAAGTTTACACACAGACACATACACACACGTGTAAAGTTTCTGAAGAATGATTAGGTCCGAAGAGAGATTATACACACATATATTGTGTACATATATATGTGTGTACATATGTGTGTGTACATATATACACACATACACCCATACACAGTGCATGTGTGCATACACACCACATCAAATGTAAGCAAAGTAAATTGGTAGTTGAGTAGGAGTGGAGTGTAATAGCAAAGGGAATCAAGATAACTTTTCATGTAGAAATTTCATGTAGAAATTTGTGGTAGAATCATGTAGAAAAATGTAGAAAATGTAGTATTTTTATACTCTTAAAATTGTAATAAAATAAAGTGTGATATAATTACTATTGTGTCTTTGATACAAAATAGTAATGTTAAAGGAACAAAAATTTTCAAGGAGGTGGAGGTGAAGAGGGAATACATTCCAGAGAAATGATGCAGAAAGACGAGATGTAGTGAAGATGGAATTAATGAAGAAGAGGAATAAGGCCAGTCTGGCTGGAATGTGAAGTGGAATAATAATAATGTACAATAATATTGAAAAGATAGATTGGGACAAAGTCATTAAAAGCTGGATGGATTTTTGTTTGGTTATAAAGGGAATGGGGAATTGTAATTTGAAGAAAGCAACATGGTAAGGTCTGTTCTTTAGGAAAATTATTTCAGCAGCTCTGTGGAGGCTGGTTTAAAGGGGAGTAGATTTGTTCAAGGGAAACTAATTTGGAAGCTACAACTAGTCTAAATGAAAGATGATTGGGGCTTAAATGATGTTCATAGCTTCTTAAGTACAAAGAAGGGGATGGATGGGAGAGGTATCGTGGCATCAGAAGCAGCAAGAACAAATAGGCCATATAAGGCTAAAAAGAGAGAATTCTGTAGAACTTTGCTGGGGCAAGATATGATCCTGTCGCTAACTCCCTTCATCTAGCCCCTGGGGAAAGGGGCCTGAACCAACTGGCCCTGATCACATAGTCTGGCATTCTGATGTTTGTAAAAGGTATTCACAGGGTGTTTCAGGATCGATATATAAAAGGACTTTCCATCTGTGTTCTGATATTGGAAAGACATTTTAATAGTGACTGCAGCCATTCAGTCAAAGTATCTGGTCAAATGTTTTAGAAGTTTCATTGGCCGTAATATAACATCTGCAGCTGACTTTTGATCAAAGGATTCTACCTATTACCCTTGCCAACTTTATAAGAAAAATAAAATGATACAACTGAAAAGCCTGAGGAAAATTGTCCTCTTAAAATACCTTTATAGTGATGTCTGGAAAAGAAAAAAAGAAAAACTCTCCTCTTTAGTTTCACTCCATGTGAATAATACGAAACGCTAAAAATAGGACTATGTATAGCTAGCGTGACATTCCTTTTCATTTCTATTAATATCATCACCATAATCATCTCAAAGCTATAGTATAGTGTTCTGTTTTCTGTCATATTTGGTCAACTTGATTAAAAAAGTTTACCCTTTTCTTTTGAGAACCTGAATAAGGTGTGTGCTTATTGTGTTAGCAAACAGATTATTTAAGACAAAGTAGAGTTACCCTGTGATTGGAGTAAAGGACATTCTCCATTTCTTCCAATCACATCTGAACCTGATACCACTGAAATCTGAAGGGAATTTTTTTCAATAAAGAACTGTAAGTTCTACCAGCAGACTGGTCTAAGAGACTAGATCATGGGACTCTTTACATATGAACATCTATGTATCTCTTGTTATGCTCCAAACTGCCTACTACAATCTATAAAGATCCATTTCTGACTAAGTCTGTATATCATATTGCTTGTCCTCTTGTGAAGATTCCGAAGTATGGATGGTGCTTCAGTTAATCTGGGACTTCTACTGAGAAAGAAAGTCTCCTGCTCCAGAAGTAGAGACTCCTTGGACTGTTTGGATGTAATGGAGAAAGAAAACATGGGAAAATGACATGTAAAATAGAAAGGAAATTAAAAGATAAATATTAACAAATGTAATTTCCTTTTTATCCCCCTGACAATGTGGAAAGTTGAGAAAGTCTCACGATTTGAATACTCATAGACTTAGAAGTATATTGGGGACAAGCCCGGGCCATTGGATTCATATTTCATAAAACAGTGGACTCATATTTGAATTAAGCCTTTATTTGGATTTCAGAAAAATAATGATTTTAAAGAATCATGGAAATTGAGTCTCTTTAGGATGGTTCTGGTATTATTCTTTTTTAATGCCACTTAGAGGAGTGCTGGATCCATCCATATTGACCTGCAAATGTGAAGGCAATGTCAAACTTAGGAAATTTAATTAGCAACTTTCTTGGCCTTTCCTATAATGGCCATATTAAAATGTTATAGATCTCATTTTCTACTCTCTCTATACTATCGTCCTTAGTGAATTGTTCAGGTCCCATCATTTTCAGTATATTACCTTTAAGCATATGACTACAAATTCTATATAGTCAGTCCTAACCACTCTTCTGAACTCCATTTTCATATTACTACTTCTGGGTATCTGAATCGATACATTCTTTAGGCACCTTGAACTCAATGCATCAAAAATAGAAGTCATGATATTTCCCCAAATCCTGACCCTGCTATAAATTTCCTTATTTCTCTTGATGGAACCATCATCCTTTCAATCCAGCTATGTTTGCAACCCCAGAATCAACAACTTTCTTCTTTCTTTTGCAAATCTCATATTCAATGATTTTCCAAAGCATTATCTATCCTATCTCCATTCCATATCTCACAACCCTTGCCTTTCCTCCCACCACATGAGTGAAATGTTTTCCAAAATGATCTCCCTATCTCATCTCTCCTCTCTCAGCTGATAATCCAGAGTTATCATTTCATAATGATAGATCAAATTACATCATCTGGGAAAATAAACACATGTGTACACATATACACAAATATACTTACATACATATGTATATGTGTGTGTACACATATGCATATATACGTGAATTCAGCCTAGCATTTAAAGTCCTTCACAAGCTGGCTCCCACTTCTTTCCTTTCTAAATTCACCTTATGTCCATGCACACACTTGATGCTATAAGACTAATCTATCCTACTTCCCTCTATCTACCATTGCATCTCGGTTGGTTGCTTTGCACACGTGATCCCTCTGTGTCTGAAAAGCAAACCCTCTTCCATTCTGCTTATTGAATCCTTTACTTCCTGCAGAGTGCAACTCTGTCGCTACTTACTTTTTAAGGCTTTTCCCATCTCTCTTCATCTTGACATTGTTTCATTTTATTATTTATTTGTTTGTTTGTTTATTCAGTTGTGATCTAGGTGGCTGACTGGTACAGTCAATATGGTCTTGATATCAGAATCAGGATGACCTGTGTTTGATTATGGTTTCAGACACCACGTGACTGAGAAAGCCACTTATCCTCTCCTAGTCTCAATTTCCTCAATTGAAAATGGGAATAATTATATCATCAACTTCCCAGGTTTTTTTGAGAATCAAAAGAGAGGAAATTTGTAAAGCACTTAGCACAATATTTTGCTCATAAAAAGTCCTTAATAAATGTTCTTTTCCCCCCCTTCTTTCCATGTATTATCCTTCCTGAAGACTGTACATTCTCTGAAGCTCAGGACTGTTTCATTTTTGACTTTATATCTCCATTGCCTGTCACTACATCGATACGTTTAAATGGGGCTGTTGAACGATAGGTAAGTTAGAAGAATGGATGTTCATCAGATATTCATTAGTGGAATGTGGATGGATAGGTCAGGAAACAGCCATAGAAGTACAAACAGCAACAATCGACTAGCATTCAAATGCTTGCTATATAATGAGAGATGGAGAAAACAAAACAAGACAAAACAATTCCTATTGAAGGAGGAAGAGATAAAAAGCCAGTAACTATGTACATACAAATTATCAACAGTAAATGAAAAGTAATCTCAGAGGGAAGTCACTAGTAGTTGGAGGGACCTGGAAATGGCTTCTGCAGAAGATGGGATTTGAACTGAGTCTTGAAGGAAGCCAGGGATGTTAGGAGTCAAAGGTCATGAGGAAGAGCCTTCCAGGACTGAGGGAGAGCAGGAAAATTCACCCAAGCAGGAGAAATTCACCCAAGAGGAGCAGTGAGAAGAACAGTATAATAGATAGACCATAGAGAGTATGGTTGAGAGTGAAACATATGAAGGTTTTTTATCATAGCAAGTAAATTTGTATCAAAGTAATTGCTCAATAAATGTTTATTGGATTATTGAAAATGTTCATGATCTCCTGTTAGCCATTCATTCTGTTTCCTGTTATTGTTTGCAGTTCAGTCTCTTTGTTTTGCAATATCCAGATTTCAGTCCAAAGTGAACAATGACATCTCTGATGATTCCCCATAACTGAATTCCCTGCTATTCAACAGCAACACTTCAACTTGGTAGTGTTGTAGAGACTCTGTGGCTACCCACTGCCTTTCACATACAGGAATCAACTTCAGTAACCTGTATATGCCCAGCTCAAAGAATTAGATTGTAGGCAGCATAACTTCGCTGCTAGTAGAGTGATTGATTTTCAAACTTACTCTGTTGATGGTCCTATCCTGTCATTTGGTGTTACATACTGCCCCCAAATGACACCTAATAAACCTACTCTAAAACTCAAATATGTAGCCTCTGCACCATTAGAGATGGATGAAAAGTAGAACCATGATATCAATCTTCAGATCCCTCACTTCATCTCAAGCCTAATACGAAATAGACACATACTTTGTCAAGTGGCAATCTTGATCTCAAAAGATGTAGTATTCTTCTTGAGAAAGTTTTGCACTCCTTTATCTCTAAGAGCATTATTTCTAAGAGTACTGCAATGGGAGTACAAATAAGTTTTCAGCTCCAAAGAGGATCTGGGCATATTTTACTTGGGGCAGGTTGGTAAATAGCTTCAGTTATCTTTGGTTTAGAACAGAATTCTATAGACTCTTTAGAGTACCCTTTAATTTTTCTTGTTGAGTTGCAGAGACATTTAATAGTTTCTAGATATTTGTTTCGAGAAGTTCTGATGCAGCCCACAACCTGAGCTGCAGACATTTCTCAGAGGATAAGAAACACAACCTGATGCTGGTTTTCAGGCTTTTTTAATGCCCTAAATTGGGATTAAAACCAAACCTGCTATTCAATCTCACCACATTTCTCCCCTTCCCCCAGAAGACAGTTGTTTCAACTGACTTACATATTTTACAATAAAAATTCTAGAATAGCCAAGTTTATGGCCTAGTTTCCAGACTCCAAGCCTATTGATTTGGATAAATGTTTAACCGTGGTGCCAGATTAATGTTATGCTCAATATTCTGCTTAATCCCTTCTTGTATGATAGCCTCTTCCTAATTTTCACATTTTGGAGAGGTAGACAAAGTACTAGATTTGTAATCCCAACTCTGCCATTTTCTACTTGTGTATTGTTGGGCAAGTTCCCTAACCTCTGTGCACTTTTGTCTCCTCATCTGTAAATTGAGAGATGTAGATTAAATAGCATTTAAGCTTCTTTCCAGAGCTAGATCTGTGACACTATGATCACGGTATATTTCTTTTTCCAGACATGCTCCAGGATGTCTACTTGTCTACGTCTTGAGTTCTGACTATTGTAATGACATTCATAGAATAATTACATTCATTCCAACTTAATAAGGTTTTAAATATCTGCTTTTGTAGAGGCCTCTGTGTTACATTCAAATTGATAAAAAGAGAAATATGATATATACCTTATGCTAGTGGAATTTTTAATCTTGTACAGGAGATTAGACATACACCCAAATAAATATAATACAAATTAGAACATAGCCTCTTGGAAATAGCTTAGTATCATTACATTTCAAGGGTTAACTTACTCTCCTTCACACTGACGTAATCTTTGCTTTATAATATGGATACAATGGTTGGAAAAGATAAGTGTATTTCCTTGACTCTTCTTGTCCTCTTTAAGTATGAAAGCAACCTACAAAACCTTAGTTCAGCAGTCAACATGGCTTATATTCTTACAACTATAATGTCACCTTTCCAAACTCACAGTCAAGCAGTGATAGAAATCAATGAAACAGGGCTCTTTGGATTTTGACTGGACTAACAATATTTCCATGTTGTTTTGACGATGGGAGGGTCAGGTGACATTTGTTTGCAAACCACTGCTTGTCAAATCTTCCAAGCAGGAAGAGACTATTGCTATTCAACTCCACAATCTCAGGTGGGACAGCATCTTCCTTTTTTGTTTCAGGCACAACTGGTAACAATCAACTTCCTTAAGATTTATGTAATAGATGAAAATGAATTGATGAATATCAAGCCCATTCAAACTTGTGAGACCTGTTTCTATTTGAAGTTGAAATGACAACCATTATCACTGAATCAATATTATAAATTACATGTGAGTAATGCATTGGCCAGTAATGCTTTATCATAGACTTTCATGGATTTTCCCCCCTGTTGTTTCACATTGTGTGTTATTTTATTGATGCATAAATTGTTGTATGGCAGATTCCACTTAAACAGCACTAGAAAAAATGGTCTGTGATGGTTTTTGTTTTAAATTTTTATTTCAAGAATAATAAGAGGCAATGTGGTGTAGTAAAAAGATCATTAGCTTTGAAGACAAATGATCCTGGCATCTAATTTGAGTTCAGTGACTTATGACCTGTGTGACCTTGGGTGGGCTAATTCTCATTTCTAGGCTTGAATTTTTCCCTCTGGAAAAATGAATGGGTTGAATTAGATGATCTTCCATATAACCATAGGTATAAAGTTGAAGGGAAGGGACCCTTGAGGTCATCAAGTCCAGGTCAATCATTTTGTAGATGAAATGAGTGAGACAAAGAGAATATAAGTAGCTTGTCCCAGATGCAGTGGAAGTGAGTAATCGATCTGGGATTGGAATCCAGAACTTCTGACTTCAAATCCAACTCTTTTCTCTCCTATGCCAGGCAAAAGTCCCTTTCAATATCAGATCATATGTGCATGTAGCCAATCCATTTGTTAGACTCAAATGTTATTTTCAGTAATTCCTATTCAGCTTAAAGTGCTTAGCAATGCTTTGATAGTTGATGTGATCTATAAGACATACTGAAAAAATCCTTCATGTAATAACTAATAAGTATAATTAACAGAAAAACAGTTAATTGGTATAATAGATAGAGTGCAGTGCCTGCAGTCAGGGAGATCCGAGTTCAAATCCAGCCTTTGACACTTGGGCAAATTCTCTTAACCCTGTTTGCCTCAGTTTCATCATCTGTAAAAAGAGCTGGAGATGGAAAAGGCAAGACACTTCAGTGTCTTTGCCAAGAAAATTCCAAATGGGATCATGAGAGTTGAACTCAACAGAATGACATAATCAACAGAAAAAATTCCATACTTTAGCTATACATGAAAATGTTATGTGTCATCTTTCTAGTCTATTCTCTTTATCAAGAAATGGGAAGCATGACTTATTATTATTCTTCATCTAGAATGGGGCTTGTTCATGGCATTAAACAGAGTTCTGAATTCTTTAAAATAGCTTTCCTTTACAGTGTTGTACTCATTGTATATGTTGACTTTCCTATACCTGCTCCCTGAACACAGCATCAATTCATACAAGTCTTCCCAGGAATCTCTGAATCATTATTTTTGCAATTTCTTCCAACTTAATAAAATCTCATGGCATTCATATGAAGTATTTTTCAGCTATCTCCCAGTTAATGAAGTTTCTTTCCAGTTCTTTGCTATTAAAAAGTGTTGCCTTAAGAATTTTTGTATATATGGATATTTTCCCTCTGAGTTTAACCTCTTTGTGGTATCTGCTTGGTAATTGTGCCACTGGATCAAAGGGTATACCAGTTTGGGGAAATTTGGATATAGTTTAAAGTGCTTTCTAAAATGTCTGTGCCTTTCAAACATCCTACTATGACCCTTCGAAAAAGTATCATTTTCTTTTTTTTGGCTAGGAAATATTTGCTAGGAAATATTTATTTTCTTGAGATGTGAATATAGTTGCCTTTCATATATCAATCTAGATCCAAATAATAAAATATCATATCACTTGCGTGAAGCTGTAACAGCAATGCTGCTAGCAGCTGCTGTGGAGGTGTAAGACTAACAACAAGACCAACAACACCAGCACACAGAAGGGCTGTTAGCACAGGTTCTTTGATCTGCTTTTCTAAGGAAAGCAACTTTAAGGGGTTTACAATCTCACTTTAATTAAACATACATATATCATTCACTTAGTTCAGGGGAAAAAGTCAGCACCCTGAACTTCAGAGAAGACACAAACAGAAATTACAAGCAGAAATTATACAAATAGAGCAAATAACACAAATCAGCAGACAGGGCTCCTGTCTGTCCATAGAAATACATACATAGTCACCAGAGAGAGAAGCACCAACACTTGGGTTTTCAAACCTAGAGTTTTTCTGGCAAAATCACAGGAATGATCTTCCAACAAGTGAGCCCCAAAGCAAAATGCTAATCTCAGAATATATATGCACTTCTTCAGGGTCAGAGGGTGTCACAACCATGTGACTTAAACTCATGTGACTTAGGCCTTCTTGTGACTTAAGCAGGTCATTAAAGACTGTTGATTCAATCAAAGACTCTGGATTGAAACAAATACAAAACTCAATCAAAGGCACTTGAGTGCTGAGAAGAACTAGAACTCCAAAAGAAAAAAGAGCAAAACAAAAAGTGCCACTTTGTTTGCCATTACAGAAGCATGCATAGATTATATAAAGTTTTCCTTTGATGATGGATAGTTTACTACCTATATTTCACTAGCACTAGGTGCAAAGCTAGAGGGCTAACAACAGCTGTTTTTCTGCTTGATAAAAATAATAGAGAATTATTTTGGCTTCTCAGGGTCAGGAAGACCTGGGTTGAAAACTGATCTCAGTCACTTACAAACTGTATGACCAAGGGCAATTTACTTAACATCTGTCTGCCTCAATTTTCTTATCTACCAAATGAGAATAAAGAGAACAGCTACCTCCCAGGATTGTTGTGAGAATAAAGTGAGAATGATTGTAAAGCACTTTGAAAATCTTAAAGTACTACATAAATGTTAGCTAAATGTCCAATTGCCTGACACTTATCAAAGTGAATGACAACTATCTACTTCTAGTGTTTTATGTGAGCACAAATAGCATGTCAGAAGGACAATAAAAGATTGTGGAGGAGATTAAATTATGAAGTTGTCCACAAGAAACTGAAGACATAGGTGGTATGTTTTCCATACTGCTGCATATTCAACTCAAAGAATATAGAAGAGAAACATTCATTTTGGATGTGAAAACATGACTAAGAAAAGAGTGTCTGAAAATTGGATTTTAAAACATAAACGGCTATTTAGGAATGGAAGTAACTTCATAAATGCTTATATGGAGTATTATATCATATTATCATAAAAACTGAGTGTCTTCCAAGGTTAACCAATAGAGATTTGTACTAAAAAGGATTTGGGGGCAAAGGAGGGAGAAGAAACTGCCTATATATTTCCACAAAAATAGACGACATAGAGAATAGCTACAGCAAAGTAAGAAGAAACATAGTTGGACACATATAAACATATGATCAAAAAAAGAAAATAAAAGTCAATATTACAACCCTTGGTATCAAAAACCTATGCACAAATGCACAAAGTGTATGGAGTAAGCAAAAATTTTGAGGTAGTAACCCATGGAGGCAAAATTAACCTAGTTGATGATACTGAAACTTCATAGGATTAAGTCTAGTGCAATACGAACCTTGATGGATATAACTTATTAAAAGAAACAGAATACTTAAAAATGGTTCAAGATGGGTCACATTGCATACTAATAATATATACACACACATATAAACACATATATGTATGTATGCATATATACGTATGTGTGTGTGTATATGTATGTGAGTATGTGTCTGTGATGGCAAGAAATCCAGAAACCTGAGGGGAAAATATAGAAAACATTTGGGTCAAGATTAATGAAAGAGGAAATAGAAGCAATTTTGTCATCAGAATATTCAGTACTCCATATCAGTTGGGCAGAAAGAAGAAATAAATGAGGAGTTATAGAAGCAGATTGGAAGCTTGCCATAGAGGCATGGTGTAGTAGTAATGGAATATTCAATTATCCAAACATCTGACCAAAAGGAACCTCCCTCCTCTCACTCTCCATCATTCCTTTTAATTTTTCTCTCCCCCCCCGCCCCTTCATCTCTCCCCACACTTCAGATAATCACAGCTAAGAACTGAGATGTTCTCTTTTTGCTTACAGTGCTACATATAGAATTATCCCTTTTTGGAGAAAATATCCAAATCACTGAGATTCTAGATCCATTGAATATCTGGAATCTCTGATTACTTGAATTCTGTACTTCAGATGATGAACAGTGAAGTGTTATGGTTACATAAGAGAAGCAGGGCTGACTTTGGTTCAAGTGGTGCCTCTCACACATGCTGACTATCTGATTCTGGAAAAGTCAATGATCCCCGCAATACTCTCAGCAGCTAAGACTAAGTTGCTGAGAAATTTCTGACTTAAGTTGAAGAGAATGTTCCTCTCCAGGACATCTCTACCTTGATAAAATCCAAGGTTTGAATCCCTCTAACTCAACCAAAACTCCTGTACCAATAAGAGTGTTGGAAATTTTAAAGGTAAAAATGGAGTAATTCTACTGAGAAAACATGAAGGCAATAAAAGCAATTTTAAAAGATATATTGAAGGAAAAATGAGAATCAAAGAAGGGTTAGGACTTTCTCTTGTGGTTGATGATATGATTATAATTGAGAAGAGAGAGAAGGCATCACTGATCAATGCTTATTTTCCTTGTATTTTATCTGGTGTAGAGAATTCCTTTTACCCTGGGAAAGACAAAATAAAAATGGCTAATAGGAAGCTGATCCCCAAGATAAGTAGGGGCAACGTAAGAAAGCACCTAGTAGTTCTTGATGAATTCAAGTCACTGGAACATCTGAGTTGTATCCACAGTTACTGAAACAATTAGCAAACATGATAGCTAAACCTTGGTAAGTAAAACGTGAAAGAGCATAGAAAACAGATGAGGTACCACAGGACAGAAGAAGGATGCATGTTGGATCTATATTTTAAAAAATGGGGGAGGACAGTAGCAGACTGCAATCTAGAATGATTCAGTAGAAATTGTCAGAGAAATCTAGAAAAAGAAGCAAACATTATAAAAAGTCAATGAACAATGAACAAATCATGCCAGACTAACCTCATTTCCTTTTTTGATAGAATTACTAAAATCATGGATATGGGGAAATTTGATATAATTTATCTGAATTTTAGCAAAGCCCTTACTAAAAATAACAATATTCTTGTAGTAAAGTTGGAGCAATATTTAGAATTGATTGAATGTGCAGATATAAAGAGTACTTGTTAATAGTAGATGTCTATTTGGCCCAAGTTTCTATGGGAGTGCCCCAGGACATGCACTAATGTTTGACATTTGGCCATTTGAAATTTTATCAATGATTTAAATAAAGGGATAGATGATATGCCCTTCAGATATGACAGATTTCCCAATTTAACAATTTCAAATGACATAAACTTGGAAGGAAAATTGATGTACTGGAGAAGAGAGTAAAGGCTGAAAAAAAGATATTTCTAGGCCAAAAAGACTAAATTCAATAGCATTCAACCAAAATGTTGAACTATGTTCAAAAAATAAACCGAGTACAAGATAGAGAAGTCAATTAAGAGACAAAAATATGTGTTTTTAGAAAGTTGTACACTGAATTTGAGTCAGCACTGGGTGAAGATGTTAATATTATCTTGGACTGCACCAGGGCATATATAATTTTCTGGAATGAAAGGTTGACCCCTTCTGTATTCTGCCCTGGTCAGGTCATGTCTTGAAGGTTATGTAGAGTTTTGGGCAGTACAATTCGAGAAAGACATTGATAAGTTAGAGCTCATACAGGTAAGGAAAATAATGATGGTGAAGCTACCTTATCTGTCACATATACAAATGACTTGAAGGAATTAGAGAAGTTTGGCCAAAAAATAAGAAGGGGTAGGGGGAAAACTAATTGTTGTCTTCATGTATCTGAAAGGTGTTAATTTGTAAGAGGGATTATATTTGTCAGGTGGATGTCATTCAGTCAATCACTAAACAAATTTTTATTCAACTCTTACTACATGGTAAGCACTGTGCTAAACACTAGGCTTGAAAATCCAACTTTTTCCTTTGGGTACAGGAAAATAGAATCTTCTTCTGCTGTTATCTTGTTACCCACATAATAAAAATGCCTTAGTTGGTCTAGACACTCTCTGGGGTCCCTTCAAACACTGATATTTTGTGACTCTAAGAGTGAAAGAAAAGATGCTATCTACCAAATGTGTTCAAGTACAATCATGCAATAAGTAAGAGATTAAATTGACTCCTGTACAAAACTAGAGGTTTGCAGTGAGAATATTTGTTCCTTTTAAGCTTCAAATATTCCATATTTAATTCCATAAATTATACTTTGGAGGCATCTAATAACAAATTTTATGAAGTTTTTCTGTGGGCTTGACTGTGACTATTATTTGTTGATTGTAAAATACGATTTTACTTGTTAGAATAAAACATGGCCTTATAGATGCTTCTTCAACAAAGTGTCCAGGTTGTTTTCTCCCTCTCCTCTCTCAGCTCTCCTGAACACTCTACCAGCCATATCCTATCATGGTGGCTACAGTGGGGAATGGGTCCTACATAGTGCCCTACGCCGAATCTTTCTATGAATGCAGGAATGGGAGGGGATTGCTAAGCCTGAAGACCAAAAGAATCTTGCCATTTACCTTGATACTAGCACCCCTAGACTTTGCTCTCCCAAGAATCTCATCTGACCTTCCATTAATTGGGAGGTGGGGGATATTCCTTAAAACTGGACTTCAGTACTAAAGTATACTTTCATTTGAATTGTAGGTGTTGTTTCCCTCACTTAGACTCTCAGCCCATTGAGAGCCAAGCTGTCAATTTGTATCCCTAGAATTTAGCCTATTTCTTGGCTCATAGTAAATCTTTTTGTCAGAGCTTTTTCATTCATTCATTCATTCAATCACAAAGACCAAACAGAAGAGGTACCCTCTATGGATTTAATTCAGGTGTTGATGTGTTCCTGACACTCTTGTTTGTGTATACAATTGTGCTAATTATATCAAGACCAAGAAAAGTAATTACCACCCTAAGGCAGTGTGTTAAAAGAAAAAAAAAGTGGATGAAGAATACATATTGCAACAAAATGACATATGCTAGACACTACCACTAGGACCTCAGTTAAGCACTAGGTAAGATGGCAGACCCCAACAGACTCTAGCAATGACAGCCAAACCCCATTCCACTTGTTCAACATAGCACCAGACATGAGGGTCCCTCTCATGGGCCTCAAGGAGGCAACAGTACAGAACCAGGTAAACAGCCAGGGCACGCAGCCACTGACACAAGAAGCCTCAGACAGAGTCCCTTCCTTTCTGTGAGCAGAGACCAAATTTAAAAGAAAGGAAAAAGTGCATACTCCAATGCCTCTTCCCCCAAAAAAGATGAACAAACAACAACAATAAAAAGAATATGACCATAGAAAGTCATCATAGTGACAGGGAAGACAACAATGTCAAAACCCCTAGGGGCAAAATTTCAAACAAAACCGGAAAGTGGACTCACAACCAAAAATAACTCATGGAAGAGCTCAAAAACGAGCTTAAAAGTAACATGAGACGTAGAAGATAAACTGGGAAAAGAAATGAGAGTGATGCAAGAGAATCGTGAAAACTTCTAGGGTTGTATCCCAAAGAGATCACACAAGTGGGAAAAGGACCCATATGTACAAAAACGTTTATAGCGGCTCTTTTTGTGGTAGCTAAAAATTGGAAATCAAAGGGATGCCCATCAATTGGGGAATGGCTGAACAAGCTGTGGTATACGAAGGTAATGGAATACTATTGTGCTATAAGAAATGGGGATGATATGGACTTCATAACAACCTGGAAAAGCCCACATGACATAATGCTGAGTGAGTGGAGCAGAGCCAGGAGAACATTATACACAACCACAGATATATGGATTCTGTGAGGACCAAGGCTGACAGACTTTGTTCTTCTCAGCAACACAAGGTGCAAAGACAACTCCAAAGGACTCACGATGGCGAATGCTACCTACATTCAGAAAAAGATCTTGAAGTATGAATGCAGATTGAGGCACACTTTATGCTTGCCTTTTTCCCCTTTTTTCTCTCTTTTGCTTTTGTGTTTGGGTTCTTTTTTGGTTCTGTCAGTTCTTTCTCATGATTCATTCTATTGGTCATAATTCTTCTCCACAACTTGACTAGTGTGCAAATTAATTCAATGTGAAGTTATATGTGGATGATATATGGGATTCCATGCTGTCTTCAGGAGGGAGGGGGGAGGGAGGGAAGAAAATCTGGAACTCAAAATTATGTAGAACCGAGTGTCGTAAACTAAAAATTAAAAAAAAATTAAAAAAGAGAATCATGAAAAAATAAACAGCTTGGAAAGCTGCTTAAAAAGTAGACTTTGCCAAATGGAAAATAAAGTACAAAATTTGATTGAGGAAAATATCACCTTAAAAGTTAGAATTGAGTAAGTAGAAGCTAATAACTCTGTGCGACATCATGAATCAATCAAACCAATTCAAAAAAATGAAAAAAATGGAAGAAAATGTAAAGTGCCTCATTGGAAAAAACAACTGGCCAAGAAAATAGATCCAGGAGAGACAATGTCAAAATCCCTGAAAGTCGTAATCAAAAGGAGTAATTGGACAGCATCTTTCAAGAAATTATCAAAGAAAACTGCCCTGATGTCCTGGAACTACAAGACAAAATGGGCATTGAAAGAATCCATCAATCACCTTGGAAAAGAGATCCCAAAAGTAAAACCCCAAGGAACATTCTAGCCAAATTTCTGAACTATCAGGTCAAGGAAAAAATACTGTAAGTGGCCAGAAAGAAACAATTCAAATACAGGGAAATCACAATCAGTATCCTACAGGACTTAGCAGCTGCAACCTTAAAGAATCAAAGGACATGGAATATGCTACTCTGGAGGGCAAAGGAGCTAAGACTACAACCAAGAATCACTTACTTGGCAGTATTTAGCATATTACATCAAAAAGAAAAGGTCATTCAATAAAATAGAAGGATTTCAAGCTTTCATAAAGAGAAGATCAGAAATAAACCAAAAATTTAACCACTAGTATTGGCTCAAAGAGGGAACAACGTGTGTGTGTGTGTGTGTGTGTGTGTGTATGTGTATACATATAGACATATATATATATATATATATATATATATATATATATATATATATATATATATAATTAGTGGAATATAGAAATCTTAGTCAACAGGGAAGTATGAGAGGAGGTAATTGAGGGGACTGGCAGAAGGGAGGGCAGATCAGGGAAGGTGTTAGAAGAAAAACACTGGTGAGGTGGGAGGGGATGAAAGGAGGGAGAGGACAAAGAGGAGGAAGAATAGGATGGAGGGAAATATGCAGGCAGTAATCATAACTGTGAAATTGATTGGGATGAACTCTCTCATAAAATGGAATAGCAGAGTTGATCCCAAACCAGAATCCTACATTATATTGTTTACAAGAAACACACTTGAAGCAGAGAGACACACACAGAATAAAGGTAAGGGGCTATAGCAGAATCTATTATGCTTCAGCTGAAGCAAAAAACAAACAAGCAAACACACAAAAAACAGGGGTAGCAATATGGATCTTAGACAAGGTGAAAGCAAGAAACCACATTTTGCTAAAAGTTACCATGGACAATGAAACAATCAGATTAAAAAAACAAGGGATAGTCTACCTGTCAGATCCACAGGGTAGGGAAGAATTTGTGACCAAACAAGATAGAAAACATTATGAAATTTAGAACAGCTAATTTTGATCACATTAAATTGAAAAGCTTTTCTACAAACAAAACAAATGCAACCAAGATTAGAAGGAAAGCAGAAACATGGGAAACAATCTTTACAGTAAATGTCTCTGATAAAGGCCTCATTCCTTAGATATAGAGAGAGCTGAGTCAAACTTTTGAGAATATAATCCACTCCTCAACTGATGAACGGTCAAAGGATATGAAGGCAGTTTTCAGATAAAGAAATCAAATATATCTCTAACCATATGAAGAAGTGCTCTAAATCACTTTTGATTAGAGAAATACAAATTAAAACAACTCTGAAATACCACCTCATATCAATCAGATCAGCTAATATGACAAAAAGGAAAGTGATAAATATTAGAGAGGATGTGGAAAAATTGGCACGCTAAAGATGCATTGTTGGTGGAGTTGAGAACTGATCCAAACCTTCTGGAGAACAATTTGGAGCTGTACCCAAAGAGCAAACTGTGCATACCCTTTGATATAGCAATACCACTACTAGGTCTATATCCCAAAGAGATAATATAAAATGGAAAAGGACATACATGTGCAAAAATATTTATAGCAGATCTATTTGTGGTGACAAAGTGTTGGAAACTGAGGGGATGCCAATCGGAGAATGGCTGAACAAGCTGTGGTGTATGAACATAATGTAATACTATTGCACAATATGAAATGGTGAACAGACATTTCAGAAAGAAAAAAAAAAACCTGGAAAGTCTTATTCAAACTGATGCAAAGTGAAATGAGTGGAACCAGGAAAACATTGCACCCAGTATCAGGAACATTGTGTGATAATCAATTATGAATGACAGAACTTCTCAGCAACACAATGATCCAAGACACGTACAAAGGACTGGTGAAGGAAAATGTTATGAACATACAGATAAAGAACTGATGGATGCTGAATGCAGATCAAAGCATATTTTATTCACTTACTTTATTCTTTCTCATGTTTCTTTTTTCCTTTGATCTGTTTCTTCTTCCACAGCTGTGATAAATATGGAAATGTTTTACATGACAGCATATGTATAAACTATATCAAAATGCTTACCATTTTCAGAAGGGGGGACGTGAAGGAAAGAGGAAGAAAAGTTTAGAGTTCAAAATTTTATAACAATGAATGCTAAAAATTTTCTTTATATGTAATTGTGGGAAAAATAAAATATTAATTAAAGCAAAATAAATAAAAATTTAAAAAATAATTTCCCATGTGCTGTTGATTATACCTTTACAAATATCTCTTATTCATCTTCTCCTTTCACTCACATAGCTGCCAACCTAATTCAGGCCCCACTATCTCTTTCCTGGTAGAGACAGTGTAAATAGCTTCCCGAGTAGTTTTCCTGTTTCCAGCCTCTTCCCTTCTCTACATAGATACTGAGATAACATCCATAAGACACAGATATAACTCTGAAATTCCCTGAACAAAAAAAAATTCTGTGGCTTCCTAGAAAAAACACCAAATTTTTCAGATCCATTGTTTAAAAACTCCACAATCTGACATTAACTTTCCAGAATTATTTCCTACTTCTCCCCTTCAACAATTCTGTTAGGCTCTGTATAAACATAACTTTTTTTCCTAAATTAAGGGTTGTGTCTCCCATCTCTGTGTCTTCATTTGGGTTCCCTCCCATACCCATAATCTACTCTCTCCTCTTTTCTATCTCTCAGAATATTTGTCTTCTTTTAAATTCGTCTAAAGTATCACATATAATGTGTAGCATCCCATGAGATTTCATCTATTCTTTTTTTAATCTTCATTTTACCTTCCATTGCTTGTCTGTATTCATATTGCATCTATTCAATAGAATATATATTTCTTGAGGAAAGAGACTTTTGTTTTTGTCTTTGTATCCCATTACATAATGCAGACACTCCTCCACTATGTCCAGTTGTTCCTTCATAGAGGATTTCTGTTGGATATAAATGAAAACTATACAGGATGAGGAGACAGTTGGGTTGTGAGCTGTACAATTGAGAAATTACCCAACTGATCCCTTATAGGATGGAATATTTACTATGTGCCTAGCATTGCAAAATAAGAAAACATGTCATTCTTTAAAGTATTATTTCACACTGAAACACCAGATTTTTTTCACATGTCTAATAGTTATTTAATTTTTGAAAGTTTGTCCTTGTTTACTCTTCTAGGCTAAGAGGAGTGCTAAAAATATTTTTTTCTGTTAGAAATTTTTAAAAGCAGTAGGCATATGAGAGGGACATACACATAGTTGAAACACTGTTATGGTCTCATCAGTATGGGGAAACATCAGGTGGGAACGCTCCATCTACAAATGCAATTCAGTGCCTTCTCTGCAAAGGAGGCTTAGGGTCACCTAGAATACTAAGAAGTTGAGTGACTTGCCTAAAGTCGTGTTAATGTTCTCTTAGAGACAGAACCCAGGTTCTATTGGCTTCAAAGCCTGTTCCTTATCCACTCCACTATCCTTCTATCATGTGAAAACATGGAGGGATTTCAGAGGTAAATGATAATAGTATGGATACTTTTTTTTGCAATAAAAAGCATGAGTTACATTGTGTGTTTGTATGCTTATTAAGTAAACTCCTTATTAGAATATAAGCTCTATGAGAACAGGGATTATTTCACACTTGCCTCTGGATCCTCAAAGTTTAGCAAAGTGCCTGTATCTTAGTAGGAGGTTAATTTCTGATTTATGATTGATCAAGAGAAAATTCAATTTGGAGACAGATGAAAGAGCTGGGTTCATTTCCTGTATCTGCCACACAGCACTGGCTGGGTCATGGAGTATTTCTGATTCTCAGTTTCCTCATATATAAAATAGAGATAACAATGTACACCCTACTGACTTCGGAGTTTTAGGGAACAAAACAAATTAGTGTGTAAAGTGTTATATAAATGTTAAAACCATATATGAATTAAACCATTATTGTTTATGCTGTCTTTAAACCCAAGGAAGGGGGAGAAAGTTGTCTATTTAAGAAAACATCATCTAAAAATTATTACCATTTTCAGAAATTTCAGCCTGGAAATCACTTCCCTTCTTTTCTGCTATCCCACCTCCACTAGTTCTTGGGCTTCTCCTCCTCCTAGGGAGGAACATATTATTTAAAGTTGTTTATAACCACCTTCGGTGGTGCAAAGAGTGGGGAAATTAGATGCCAAATGGCACCATGCTTTCAAAAGAAGCTATTTGTCACTATAGATTTCTTATCAGATTGAGTCTATTGTAGAGGAAAGGTGCTTTATTTTTACATGAAAGATGACTTCTGGGTTGATTTAGTGGATATTTTTAATTTAAGTTCACTTGTTTCATTTTCTTGCTCCCCTTGTCTTACCATGTAAAAGATGGCCCTCTATGAGAAAATGAACCTGTTTGATCTAAGCCAAATAATTCTAACACAATAAATTGCTTTAGGCTATTTTGGATGTTTGGTTTACTTGTTTAAAAAATATTTCAAGATACACAGTTGTGATAATTTTAAAACAGAAATAGTCATAAGACATAAATTGTAAGTATCCACTTCCTATTTTACAAATTGAACAAAAGTTATTAATTCTATATTTCTTTACTTTTTCATCAATTTGAAAAAAGTTGATGTTACAAAGATAATAATACAAAGACAATGTCAATATCATTGACTTTTGAAAGACGAAGTCATAAACAGGTGCTACATAGATATTAATATATGATAATGCTATATCCATGATCAGTAAGAATCTTCAAAGGTTATCTTCTTTTTTAATTTCTCTACTGATGGCTCCAAACTCTACATATGCAGTCTTAATCTCTCTCCTGAGCTCTTGTTCCAAATTGTCAACTACCTGCTGATGTGTCCTAGAAATCTCAACTAACCCGGATATATCCTAGAAATCTCAAGTGTAATATCTACAACATGGAATCCAACATGTATTTTCTCACAACCTATGCAATCTTTCCCATTGCTCTTATTTCATAATCCTTTGAGTCACCCCATCTCAAAACCTTGGAGGTCTCCTTGACCATCCTCTCTTCCACAGCTCCTTAAATTAATCCACTGTCAAGTCTTGCTGATCCCATCACACAACAGCTCAAATATCTGTCACCTCACCACTCATATGACTATCATCTAACTGAGGTTTGTTTTTTGTCTTCTCTCCTTAGGAATTCTACTAAACCCCTAATGGGTCTTCCTATCTCCAATATCCCCTCCAATCCTATCCATATACAGCTGCTTAGGTAATATTCTTAATACTCAAAGCTGATTATTTTATCCCATCACACCCCAAATAAAATAGATGCAATTGTTCCCTCTTGCTTTTAGAATAAAATAAAATAAAAATCTTCATCCTGTTGCTTAAAGCCATCCATAGTCTCGCCCTCGTTATTTCCTGATTCTCTTCTTCATGCATTTTCTGTTTGCATCAAACTGACCTTCTTGCTATCTCATCTTCATGACTTTTGATATTCTACTTCCCTATGCAATGGAGTCTCCTACATCTGAAAAAAGAATCTTCCCTTCTGCTTTATAGGTTTTCTATTTTCTTTCAAATAATAAATCAGATCCCAAATAATAAATCAGATGTTTGCATTTCCTTGAGTACATACTGTAGCCTGATCTCCTTCCCACTCAGGACAATGTCAGTTTCTCAAAATGGGGACCGGTTTGTTTTTGTCTTTGTATTCTCAGCAGCTAGAGTAGTATACAGTAAGTGTCTAATAAGCATTTGTTAAACTGAATTATTTTATTAATCTCCACCAACAAACCCTTCAAATGCCAAAAACAACGTGAAAGTTTCTCTATTAGTGAGTATTTTAGATACTTTTCAATACTTGATTTTAAAAACACGGAGTTGGAGGGAATGAAAATAGCTAATATGTATATAGCACTCTAAGGCTTGCAAAATGCTTAACAAGTATCATCACATTTGAACCTCACTACAACCCTGGGAAATAGGTGCCATTTTATGGATGAGGAAAGCAGAGGTTAAATGACTTGCCCAGGCTCACACGGCTTGTCAGTGTCTGAAGATGGTTTTGAACTTAGGTCTTCCGGACTTGAAGTCTAGCACTCTATCCACTCTGTTACATATCTGAGTCTTAATAATGCATGCCCAAGAGGATTATGGGACAGTTAGTGGCACAGTAGAAAGACTGCTGGGCCCAGAGTCAGAAAGGCCTGAGTTCAAAATCTAATCACAGACACTTACTGATTGTGTGTCACTAGTCATCAACCTCAGTTTTCTCAAATGGAAAAACGGAAATAATAATAACACCTATCTTGCAGGTTATTGTAAGGATCAAATGAGATAATATTTGTAAAGCATAAGTACCTGGCACACTGTAGTCACTAAATGAATGCTTATTCCTTCCTCCCCTTTACTTCCCCAAAGGCTGCAAAGTGAAACAATGTGTTAGAACAAGCAATTGAATTTTTAGCTTATTTTTCATTAGAAGGAGACATACAGAGGACGGATTACTGGATTTAATTAAGTGACCAGAATTTAATTGTTTTGTGACATGGATAAGTAATTGAATCTCTCTGGGATTCATTTTCCTTCTCTGGTAAATAAAGATTATATTGTTACAACCTTCATATCATAGGGATCTCACAAGAAAAATGTTTTATAATCTTTTCAAGCTGTTGATTTGGTTGTTATAGTTTTATCTATCTGCTCATCTCTCTTAATTTTGAAAAATATGTTGTCTTGCCCCAAATTAAAAAAAATACAATTTCTTCTCTAAAGACAAATATAGTGGTAAAAACTATCTTTTGAATGCTATTAATGTCAAATGCTGCCTGATATATCATTAAAGTGATTTATAGACTGAGGAGGAGAGTCATGTAACAAGAGTGATCAGCAATCAATGGTCAATCTATATGCTTTTTCATGTTTGCAAGTACAGAATTTTAAGAAATCTAGAGTAAGATGGGAAGCCCAGTGTGCGAGACTCATAGGAGAACATAGATAAAAATCACAAGCATGTATAAATGAGTTATGAGCTTTATCAACAGACTTTTGTGAGAAATATACATACTGCTAAGATCACAGAGCCTCTGAAGGCTTGAAGTACATATATATGCATGTATATACTACATCAACATTCCTATCTATATACTATATCTATCATCTATCTTATCTATACACACACACACACATATATATATATATGTGTGTGTGTGTGTGTATGTGTGTGTGTGTATATATGTGTGTGTGTATATATATATCTGTGTGTATGTGTACACACACATATATACACACTATATATATACACACACATATATGTGTGTGTATATATATATATATATATATATATGTATATATGTGCATTGCATGTGTACATGCAGGACACATGGGTAAAAAATGAGGCAGACATGTTTTATATATGGGTTTATTATATGCATACTGCTTGCTCAACACGTTGTATCTTATGTGTACATGTTCATGCATGTGTTGCACACTGCACATATAAACACATATATTGCTTATTGCATGCAAATGTGACATATGCACACAGGCATATATACCTATACATTTCTGTACAGATGTGCATGTGTTGATGTGCATGCATATGCATACACACATTTATGTGTATATTTATAAATGTACAGATATGTGTTTGTGTGTACATATATGTACATGTATATTAATGTCAGTAAATCTCAAAAATATAATAAAACCCCACATTTTTACTATGCATATATGATATAATTGTATGTATTTAATACATATCTATGCACATGTGCATTTCAATGTATATTACACATTTTAATATTTCATATTATGTAGTACGTATATAATATAGGACATAGGAAATTTTTCTACTGAGGAGTACTGAAAAAAGGGTGGGTTTCAGGTAGGGGTGTGCTAAAGCCAATTAATACTGACTCTCAAGAGACATTGAATTTTCATTGTGAATATTCCAGAAATCAAGAAATGCCACAAATCGTGACTTGGCTCATTGTTTTTTTTTTTTATTTTCTAGATTTAAGAGAGTGATGGAGACAATTTTAATAGTATAGATAAAGCAAGTTTGACTGCATTTCTGTTATTGCTGCTGCTACTATTGCTTCAGTGGGATGATTGTTAAATATTTACAAGCACACTCCCAGTGTGTTGGAAAATGTGAGTTCCATTGCAATATGATGTGTGTGTGTGTGATATGAATAGATAGCTATGAATAGGTTGTATATATTATCCTTTTAAAATCCTTTCTCTTGATCTTCATAGAAAATAGAGGATTTGGGGGTAGCTAGTTGGCGACCTGGAGTCAGGAGGACCTGAGTTCAAATCCAGCCTCAGACACTTGACACTTACTAGCTGTGTGACCTTGGCCAAGTCACTTAACCCCAATTGCCTTGCCTCCCCACCTCCCAAAAAAGAAAATAGAGAATTTTAATTCCTATATTGAGAGTTTAAATATAATGTGATTTTGCTGATGACACTAAAGTTTGGAAATTATAGTGGCATTAGAATTAAGACAATTCATACTAGTAGGAAAGAAGTATAGAGTTTGTCAAGTGTGGTATGATACAGATCTCTTTGATTATCCTTTTTCTTCATCTGTGTCAAGTTGATTTTTATTCAATATGATTTCAATTCAATTTGGCAAATATTAAAAAGTCACCAAATTAAGTAATTTTACCTTAAATTTGATTTAAATGTAAATAAATGACAGACTGGTTTTTCATTGCGTGTTGGTAACAGAGATCTAGAAAGTAAGTTTTCTACCTCAAAATCACCACCCCTGGTACCCACCTGGCCCTCACAGTCATCACCCAGGTGAGATGACTGGAAAGCCAGAGACAGATTTTCTGGGTAATTAATAATCAATTTATCAGTTAGGCTAGCTGATAAGCAATAAGTTGATGTTAATTGGTTATTAATATAATAGAGAACCATAATTTTTCTCACAGGGTAGGTACCCATGTCAAAATGTAACTGTAAGAAATGATCCTGAAGGTGCTATGTTCCCCCATAGCCACTGCCACTGAAGAAATTGAAAAAAAAGTTCTCATTACCAATATCCTTGGCACTATTGAGTGCTTCAACACCTTAAATATATGGTGTTATCAGTGAAATGAAGAAGATACATAGTCCTTCACTTTGTTTCTGTGTACTAGAACCCACTAGTTCTTTCCGTTTCAATTGCGATTAAAACCTCCTATATGGCTCTTGTGTAGTAAAATGTGAACTACCTCAGAGCAGGGACAGTCTTGCTTTACTATTAGTATTCCCACTTATTCTCATAATGCTTTGGACTTGGTAAGTACTTACTAAACACTTTTTCATTCATTCATTCATTCATTCACTCACTCATTCATTCATTCACTCATTTATTCACTCACTCATTCATGCACTCATTCATTCACTCACTCATTCACTCACTCACTCATTCACTCATTCATTCATTCATTCTTTCATTCATTATTCTCATGCTTGGTGAAACATATTGGATCTTAAATTAGTTTTGACCTTTACCTAATGATCCTTTTATCCTCTTTTCCATAGACGTATCTCCCAGTTTCAGATTTACTTTCAGGCTAGTGTCTCAAGGTGGATTAACATCCCCTCAAATAACCAGTTCTTGGCATTGCTTTCACATTATTATACATGCCATTCACCCAATGCTGAAAACCTCTCTAGACAACACCCTGGCTTTTCCCATTCTTGCTGCCAAAACACCAGGTCTGATAGGTAATCGCCAGCAATGAAGCTTTTTATTCATCTGGTAATTACTTTCCAACTAAAATTTCAGTTCCTGGAAATAATTATTTATAAAGCATTAAAAATAGGTTCACAAATATTCACATATAGGAACACAAATACTTATGAAGGAAAACTAGCCAAAACTTTTTTTTCTTTTTTCTCCTTAGCAAAATTGTCGAACCACTAACTTGTTGATCTTGGAAGTTTCAATTTTAATACTTGTAGAAGCCAAGTGACAACACAAAGCCCTTTTAGGGATATGCCAATCTTATTTTTTCTACTTTCACCATAAGGAAATTAAATTTCATGTTTTACCCCTCAAATGTTTAGATTGCACTTTAAGTAATGCATATAATGGAGATAATACCTACAGAACCTAATTTATATAACTGTTAAGAGTTTTGAACTGGATAAAATAATGATAATTGTTGGCATACACACACCCCCAACACAAACCCCCACACACACACACATTAAGGAGAGGTTGTGTTGCATAGTGGTTGAAGCACTAATATTGAAACCAGAAAGTTCTTGTTTTAAGTTCTGCTTCTGATACATGCAGGTTACGTGATTTTTGACAAGTCATCCGAACTCTTAGTACTATAGAGAGGATTTGTCAACACTTGGCAACACACCTGACTGAGTCACACAGCTAGTAAGTGTATGAGGTACGATTTGAACCCAGCTCTTCCTAACCCCAAATGCAGTACTTTAATAGAACCACACTCTCTACATGCATATTGACTCTCTGTATGCAGGTCATTTTAATAGTTAAATTTTTGTATGAAATTGATTATTCTTCTTTCCATGTTAGTAAAGACTTGGCATGTCAGACAACATAAGACTCTTTGGGATCCAAGCAATTGTTCCTGTAAATCTTGTGTCCGTCCTTTGTTTTTGAAGAGGACCATGGCATCAGGAAAATGATGATGTGACTTGAAGTTGACTTCGATTTGAGTGAGGGAGAGCTGTGCAAGGTCACCAGCCTCAATTTCTCCTCCAGACCCATCTGGATCCAGTGACCAGATATTCATCAGGATGACAAAAGTGAACATCTGTCACTTAAAGGTAACTAAATGAAATTTTAAAACACAAATAAACTTATTGGAGCTATCTGTTCCATTGCATATAATACTGGCATTTTAGACAGGGAGAAGAGTTCAAATCCTACCTCTATTTATTTTCATATTTGTAAGAAGATATCTATCAGAATGATTATTGATTATTGTAAGCACCCAAAAAGATTACATATGTAAAGTTCCTTGAAAAGCTTAAAGTTGCATGTAAATTCTACCTGTCATTGCTGTTATTATTGTTATCTACTTGGTTGTTCTTTTTTCTTTTTCCTGCTTTCATTTCATTTGTTAATCTAATCAGGATTCCTCCAGTGGCCTAATCCCTTCTAACCCTCCCATTTCTATGCCCCCTTTCATTCTCTCCATGTAGATGCAATGTGCAATGTGGAAGGGAAAAAAATACTTTAGTGCCAAAAACTACAGCACTGTTGGAAACTACTTGGCTCATGTAGGCACACAAACCTGAAACTTCTCCAGTACAGGTTTATAACATCCAAGGTCAGTTACACTGCATGTCAAGCAGTTTCAAAAACACACAACAACAAAACAAAGCAACCACTTTTACTCTCCAAGCATGAACTATTCAAAAAGATTGATTTTCTTTTTATTTCCTTTCCTGAGAATGTCCAAGCCTCTGTGAATGAAATATCCATAAAGCCTGATAAGCTGATTTTGTGTAAACTCCTATTCCAGTGAACAGATGTTATCACCATGAACATTTGAGATATGAAAAAAGGAGCCATTTAAATGGCATTAGCCAAAAAAAAGTCAACAAAAATAGCCTAAGTTATCCCCTTTCTGCTGGTCTCCAATATTATCAAGTTGTGTTAAGACTAGAGAACTGCAAAGTGACCAGAAAGGAATTTTAATAACCCATTTTGCAGCTTTCACAAATAATTTCCAAGTAAGGAGTAAGGTATGCAAAGACAATTTTATATCTTGTTAACTAGAATCACCAGAGAACACAGAAACAAAGTTCTATTTTTTTTCCTACCAATATTTCCATATTTGCATTTTGCCAACTCTGAACACACTTCCCTATCCAATGTACACCATATATGACCTAGAAAATCACTCAGAATTGATTTTCCCTTTCATGGTGACTGCAGCCAATTTATTTTTTTGTCATTAATAGTCACACTGCCTTAAAAAGAATTGAGAAAGTGAATCACTGCATATTTCATTCTTTATTTTGTCAATGTTTCTTTCCCTTGCCAAGCCATTGCTTTTTCAAGATCCTTACATTTAAAGAAAAAAGAAAACAAAAACATTCCAACCAATTCATTCAAATGAGATCAACTGATGCTGATCACATCCATAGCCACATTGAAATATCCAATGGCACTTCATGCAGTAAGGGACCACTTTAACTGAAAGTCCTGCTTAAAACAAACATGAAAAATGCTATCAAACAACAACAAAGAAGTTTTTCTCATTTGAAAATGATAGGCCCTCTGTAGAAAATTCCATCAGTCTAACAGGTGAGTAATAAAATTAATACTTTCTTCAGTCCTGATTTTTATTTCCTATAAGCAAATCAATATATTTGTTTATTATTACCAAATATCATTTAATAGATGAGAAAATTTCTCTTATAATTTTAAAATCAAAGTGTATGACAATTTGCCTCTACACTTACCTAAGTAGTCAAATCTTGTTAAATTCAGTGAATCAACAACTATTGATGAAACACCTACTATGTTCCCAATGCTGTGTGGATACAAAAAAGGGCAAAAGACAGTCCCTGGCATTGAGGATCTCACAGTTTATTGAAATGGTCTCTGTCCTGGAGCTAGGAGGGTATATGGATGGATTAGATAGACATCCTCAGCATTTTTAGAGCAAGAGGGATCACAATGTGTGTAACGACATTTTAATGTAAGACTGAGTTCCTCAAACCCTGAGAATTATGGTCCTTAAGTCACTTATTATTTTCCTCCAGTCTTACTGTGTGTTGTTTTGAATAGTCAGTTTTGCAAATCATGGCCCAAGATTTGATGGACACAACACCTTTTATGCAGAGGCAGTGCAAGAGTCAGAAATCCAATATAGTAAAATTAAATTAGATTAAACATTCAAATAAGACTAGACCAAGTAAAATAATTTTTCTATGCCTTCAGCTCCCTTCCCATATGGGTTTCAGGGGAATGGTATTTGAAAAACCCCAATATTCAAGTATTAGGTGAGGGCACAGTTAATTTACAGCTCAGAGACCAGTAGGGAAAGCTCAGGGTTTGGTGCTATCTGCCTCATATAGTTCAGTGGAAGCCTCTGATTGGACTACATACCTGTTGAAGCACCTTGTGGCATCCTGGAGATTTGCTGAAGTCTCTGAGCTTGGTTCATCAGAATTCTGAGGGCAAACTCAAGTCTGGGGAATCCACAGCCATAACCACTTCATGCATTTCCCCTTACTGGTTGTTTCTTGAATTGTCTAGAAATTTTATAAGCATAAGTAAAGTCATTTCTAGAAATAATTTTGAAAAGAAACTAGAACTTCCCAGTCTAGTCAATGAGAGATCTTTGCTACTCCTTGAAAAAGATGGGAAGCTATGAAGAAAGGGAGAGGGGAGGATAAATGATACCAGGCTGATTTCCAGAGGAACTATCCTTTTCCTTGTCTGGAGAGAGAGAGAGAGAGAGAGAGAGAGAGAGAGAGAGAGAGAGAGAGAGAGAGAGGAAAAGAACTGCTAGAATGTGGATTTGCTCAGTCTTGGTACAAGCAAACCATGACCTTTGGTATTTGCAATGGAAAAGAAAAAAAAATTAAAATGTAGAGTGCTTAGAGTTTAGAAGACTAAATATAATATTTTAAAAAGAACTGCTTAAGAATTAAAAATTCTTAATGTTTTCCTTTTAGCCCTGAAATTATATGATCATGTGATAAAAGGAAAGCCGAGGCAAATACTGAAGAAGTATTTCCTTTCTTTTGCTAAATCCCCCAAGTGCTGAGGAATGATCAGCAAGTACTTAATTGCAGAGTCTAAGCATTGGGTCAACAAACTAACTTAAGCTTTTCCATCACCTACCAAATGAAGGTCAAGGTTTAGTTAAGCAGTGTTAAGTAATGGTAGGATTTTTTGAAAACTAACAAAATCTACTTTGGTGGTAGTATTTACTTACTTAATTCTTATTCTAATTTATGCATTTTAAAATATTTTTTTCTTGAATTATAACATTTTAGAGTTGAAATTAACCTTATAACGAAGGACCCTAGATCATCTTTCCACCATATGCAAGCATCCCTCAATGATATCTTTGACAGATCTAATGTCTGGTTTAAATACTTACAGTGATGATGAAGTTGTAGACTTATTAGATTATTTTGTAAAACAACTAATGATTAGAAAATTCTTTCTTATATGGGATCACAGTATCACAGAACTTTTAGAGTTGGGAAGGGCCTTAGACATCCCAAACCTCATTTTACAGACAAAGAAATGCTTAACTGAGAAACTTCCCACATATTTTCTGGAAAAAAAGCTCCCTCTTCTCTCTTTCTCATCTTCTGTCACTCAGATGCCTTCTGCCACTTTCTAATCCTTCACCTTTGTTTCACACGATGAAGTGACTGTACTTACCAAGGCTAATGCCTCTACTTTTTCAAGTGATCCTATTCTATCTTGTCTTTTCCTAAAGATCGCCCTCTCTATCATATTCACTCTTTCCCTTATTTTCAAACTTTCCCTGTCTACTGGTATATTTCCTATTCTGTGTGTACCTTATCCTGAAGAAAAAATCCCCTCACTTGATCTTTCTAACCCTGCTAACTGTCATTCTATTTTTCTTCTGCCCTTTGCAGCTAAGCTCCTTGGAAAGGCCATCTATTGAAACTTTTCTCTCTAAAGGTAGTAATAATCTCTTAGTTGCTGAATCCAATGGCCTTTTTTCAATTCACATTATCCTTGACTTTTCTGTATCCTATGACACTGTTGATCATTTTCTCCTCTTTCATACTCTTTTTCAAGATATCACACCCTCCTGGTTTCCCTCCTCCTTCTTTGATCTTTCATCTCCTCCTCCAGGTCATATCCTCTAAACACAGAATCCTGTATCCACTTCTATTTATTACTTCATTTGGTGCTCTCATCAGCTCCTATGGATTTAATTACCATCTCTCTGCTAATAATTGTCCAATCTACCTTTCCTCCCCATATCTTTGTTAACCTCCAATCTAACATTTATATCTGCCTTTCAGATATCTTGAACTGGATGCCCAGAAAACATATTGATTTCAAAATGTCTAAAACAGGACTCATTTTCTTTCCCCCTAAACCCGTCTTCCCTCCTCCCTTCCCTATTTATGTAGAGGGCAACACTTTCTTCCGCATTGCTCATGCTCACAACCCAGAAGTCATTTGGGATTTCTCGTTGTTTCTTATCCCCCTCCCCCCCCATTCACAAGCTGTTCTTAAGGCCTGTTTGATTCACCTTTGTAACATCTCTCAAATATACAGCTTTTTCTCCTCTCACACTGCCCCCATTCTAGTCACCCTAATTGCCTCATGTCTGGACTTTTGCAATAGCCTACTGATGAGTTTGCTTGCTTCAAGTCTTTTCCCACTCCAACCCATTCAGCCATTAAGATTTTCTAAAAATGTAAGTCTGATCATACTACCTCCCCACCCCGACTCAGTGGCTTCCTATTGGCTTTAGGAACATATACAAATGCTCTGTTTGGTAGTCCTTTATAACCTAGCCCATTCTACCTTTCTAATGACTGTACTTCCTATTCCCCAACAAGTACTCTTCTATCCAATGACATTGGTCTCCTCCGTGTTCCGTGGACAAGACACTCCATCTCTTGGCCTGAGGCATTCTCTCTGACTGTCCTCCATCCCTAAAAGGCTCTCCCTGTTCTGTTTCAACCACTTACCTCCCTAGTTTCCCTTTAAGTCTCAACCAAAATCCCATCTTCAGCAAGAAGCCTTTCCTAAACCCTTAATTCCAGTGACTTCCCTCTTATTTCCTTTCCATTTTCTGTCCTTTCCTTCCTGTCCATTACTGGTTTTATATATATTTGCTTGCATATTATCCTCCTCATTAGATTATAAGTTCCAGATTTTTACATGTGAATTAATATTACAAATCAATGTTTCCCTTGAATGCCACATTTTTATTTCTTTTTAAAAATTGATTTATTTTTAATTTTCATCATTCATTTCCACAAGATTTTGAGTTACAAATTTCTTCCCCATCTCTACCCTTACCCCCACCCCAAGATGGCATGTATTGTTTGCCCCTTTCCCCAGTCTGCCCTCCCTTCTATCACCCCGCTTCCCCACCCCCTTATCCCTTTCCTCTTACTTCCTTGCAGGGCCAGATATATTTCTATACCCCATTGCATGTATATCTTGTTGGCTGTTGCATGTGAAAACAATTCTTTAACATTTGTTTTTGGTACTTTGAGTTCCAGATTCTCTCCCTTCCTCCCTCCCTACCCACCCTCCTTGAGAAGAGAAGCAATTCAATATAAGTTATAATTGTGGTGCTATGCAAAACAGTTCCTTCATAGTCATATTGTGAAAGACTAACTATATTTGCCTCCATCCTATCCGGTCCCCCATTTATTCAATTTCTTCCTTTTACCCTGTCTCTTTTCAAAAGTGTTTGCTTTTGACTGCCCCCTTCCCCAATCTGTCCTCCCTTCTATCATCCTCCCCTTATACCCTTTGCCCCTACTTTCCTGTAGGGCAAGATACACAATTTAGTGTCTATGTTATTCCCTCCTTAAATCAAGTTGGATGAGAGTAAGGTTCACTAATTCCCTTTCACCTACCCCCTCCTTCCTTCCATTATAATAGCTTTTTCTTTACTCTTTTATGTGAGATAATTTACTCCATTCTATCTCTCCCTTTCTCCTTCTCCCAATATATTCATCTCTCACCCCTTAATTTTATTTTTTAGATGTCATCCCTTCATAGTCAACTCATCCTGTGCCCTCTCTCTTTATATATATTTCTTTCAACTACCCTAATACTGAGAAAGGTCTCATGAATTACAAATATCATCTTTCAATGAATAAATATAAACAGTTCTATTTTAGTAAATCCTTTATGATTTCTCTTTCTTGTTTACCTTCTCTTGATTCTTGTATTTGAAAGTCAAATTTTCTATTCATCTCTGGTCTTTTCGTCAATACTGCTTGAATGTCCTCTATTTCATTGAAAATCTATATTTTGCCCTGAAGTATAATACTAGTTTTGCTGGGTAGGTGATTCTTGGTTTTAATCCTAGTTCCTTTGACCTCCACAGTATCATAAACCAAGCCCCTTAATTCCTTAAGTTGTTAGATCTTGGATTGTATTGATTGTGTTTCCACAGTACTAGAATTGTTTCTTTCTGGCTACTTACAATATTTTCTCCTTGACCTGGGAACTCTGGAATTTGGCTACGTCATTCCTAGGAGTTTTCCTTTTGGGATCCTTTTCAAGAGACGATAGGTAGATTCTTTCAATTTCTATTTTACTCTCAGGTTCTAGAATGTCAGGGCAATTTTCCATAATAATTTTTTGAAAGATGATGTCTAGGTTCTTTTTTGATCATGGCTTTCACATAGTTCAATAATTTTTAAATTATTTCTCCTGCATTTATTTTCCAAGTCACTGTTTTTTCCAATGAAATATTTCACACTGCCTTCCATTTTTTCATTCTTTTGGTTCTGTTTTAAAATTTCTTGATTTCTCATAAAGTTATTAGCTTCCATTTGCACCATTCTAATTTTTAAGGAGTTATTTTCTTCAGTGATATTTTGGACCTCCTTTTCTGTTGGGGCAATTCTGCTTTTTAAGGCATTCTTCTCCTCATTGGCTTTTTGGTGCTCTTTTCCCATTTGGGTTAGTCTATTTTTAAGGTGTCATTTTCTTCAGTATTTTGAGGGGTCTCCTTTAGCAATGTGTTGACTCATTTTTCATGATTTTCTTGCCTCTCGTTTCTCTCCCCACCTCTTCCTCTACTTGTCTTACTTGATTTTCCAAACCCTTTTTGAGCTCTTCCATGGCCTGATACCAATTCATATTTTTCTTGATGTAAGCTCTTTGACTTTGTCTTCTGGCTGTATGATTTGATCTTCTTTGTCACCACAGTAAGATTCTATAGTCTTAGTTTTTTTACACTGTCCACTCATTTTCCCAGACAATTACTTGACTTTTCAGCTCTTTGCCCAGGTACAACTACTTCCAGAATGGAGAGTGCTCTGTCCCAAGCTTCAGGTGTTTTGCACTGTGGCTCCAAGAGCCACCTTTTCAGTTCTTCTGAGGTGACATGGTGCAATGAGAGGTGTTTACTCCTCTCCTGGCCTATGCTCTGGTCTGCGAGTGATCTCAAGCACTCTTTCCTGATTTCTAACTGCCAGGACAACTCCCTCTCCACAGTCACCACAAGTTCTGCTACAGCAGCTCTCCTCCTGCCCACAGGACTACCAACCAGGATTGCGACTCAGATTCAAGCAGGTCAAAGCAAGAGGATCCTGCCTCAGCACCAGTAAAGAAATCCCTGCATCCCTGCTCTGATACGCTGCTTGATTCTTTCCACTGTCTGTTGGCCTGAGGCTCTGGAAGCAGTTACTGCTGCTGCCACTGCCCTGGGGCTGGAGCTGGACCACCTTTCTCTCACTCAGAACCAACAGTTTTTCCATTGACCTGCTAAGTTGTCTTTGGTGCTTGTGGTTTGAGAAATCTGGAAATCCACCACAGCTCAGTGATTCAGTGCCCTGAGGCCTGCTCTGCCCTGGTCCGTCCTGGTGTGGCCCACACTAGCCTACGCGCTGCTCCCAGCACAGTGTGATAGACCCTTCCCGGTGACTATCCAGGCTGTCTTGGGCTGAAAACTTGTTTCACTCTGTCCTTTCATGGGTTTTGCAGCTCTAGAATTTGTTTAGAGTCATTTCTACGGGTGTTTGGAGGGATTTGGAGGAGAGCTCAAGTAGGTCCCTTCTTTTACTTGGCCATCTTGGCTCCACCCCTTTCTTTATTTCTTAATGAAAAAAAGCATTTATTAGCTCTAGAGTATTCTATTCTCTTTTAGACACTTTGCCATGACAATTGGTATGCAATGCTTAAAGTGTGTTAGAAAATCATGATATCCAGTGCTTATATTTGACTTTTTATCCATTTTCCATTTTTTTTGTGTGGGTCAGTGGCTCCTTTTATGAGCCATTTTTAGTTGTTCATTGAATATTATCTCCTTTTTATTATTCCTAATAATTTGATATAGGTTTTTATCTTTGTTCTGACAAGTTAATATTCTATTCTGACTGTACACAGACAGCTAATTAATAAATGCCTTCAAGTCTAGTAACCATATATCTCCTTATTGTTTGAATACAGTCAATGGGTTTTCTGTTTGTTAAAGTTTGTTTTTGCTATAAACTCTCATCTTGAAGAAACTATTCAACTCATTATTTTAAGTGCCACTATAGGTGACATCTGTTCTTCTTTAATTTCTTGCCATTAACTCATGTTTTCCAATATATCCTTTGCTATCTTTACTTATGTTCACCTTTTCAATAAAATCATTAATATCACAGTTATGGTAAATATATGGTCTCTCAGTTTATCCAGACCTAGGAAATTCTCAATTGTTGAACCTATTGAGCTTAACTCAAGGAAACATTATTGAATCTAAGGAATCTATATCTATTGAAAATATAGTTATTTGAGGCAGACTGTGTTAAACATATTTGCCATGTGATGATGAAAAAGATGACGGTGATAATTTGGATACAGCACTTATTGTGTGCCAGGTACTCCAGTAAGTGCTTTATAATTATCATCTCATTTGATCCTCACAACAGTCCTGGTAAATAGGTGGTAATTTTAGCTCCATTTTACAAATGATGAAACAGATCTGAAGTGGGTTACTCAAGCTCACATAGCTAGTATGGTTTAAGGTTATATTTAAGCTCATGTATTCTTGACTGCAGGACTACTACTTAGGGCGCCTAGCTGCCAAGACTTGACCAAGAAAACTTGCTAGCACTGAAGGTTTTTTAACCATCTTGAAAGCTCAGTTTCCCCTCCTTGTTTTAAATTCACACCACTTAATAAATCCAAAATTGTGTCGCTTCAATCAATCTGTATCACTAACATTCTTGTCTTTCCGATGCCACATTTTATTTTAGGTGGAGTTGAGCTCAGGTTCTCTAGAATTTGACAGTATAGTCCAGGGGTGGGGAACCTGCAGCCTTGAGGACACATATAGCCTTCTAAGTTCCTGGGTGCATCCTTTTGACTGAGTCCAAGTTTTACAGAACAAATCCCTTTTTTAAAGTGATTTGTCCTGTGAAGTTTGGATTTAGTCAAAAGGCCAAACTTGGTGACCTAGACTGCTGCATATGATCCTGAAGCCCCAAATTCATCACCTCTAGACTATAGTTCATGTCTGATAAGTTTTATCAAACTAGAACGGCTTCAAATATAGTATGTCACCAGTCTATAAATCTCACTGTCATCTCAAGACCAACCTGGAGGGTAGAAAGGACCATCAGCAGAAGGGTGGGCTATCAGGTACTATACTATTATACTATTAATATTTTATTCTGACTGTATACAGAGAGCTTATTAATAAATGACTTCAAGACTAGTAACCATTTATCTATTCTTCATGACTGTATTAAGGAGTGGAGATTTTTTATCACCCGAGCTGGTTTTGATACTGCCCATATCTATGAAATCATGTCTTATTTTTAGTACTAAACTCATTACAAGGTCTTTGGCTGCCAACTTTATTTAGAGTAATTTGACAATGTTGTTGATTCATTTTGTGTAGACAAAATTTTTTTTTGCCCATTTCTTAATGCCAAGTTTGTATTATAGTATTTAGAATTAGAAAACATACTAATAATAAGCAAGGTGAACACCTATGATACAAATATAAATATAATACTATCGGATAACTTCTTTCTACAAAGAATTTGTAAGTCATGTCCAATCGGCTTTCGCAGGCATAGGATCATGTTCTAATTAAAATTGTTTGCTTCTGGCAAAGTGTGTAGTCAAGAACTTGGTGCAGTAAAACATTGTAATACATTTTAAATGTATAATTTGGTTTTTTGCTGAAATCTCTTTCAAAAGATAAATCTATGGCCCATAAATTTATGTAGCATATATTTAGATATACAATAATATATTTATTTTATACTTAAGTGTTAGTAGGAAAGAAGTTGACAGTGGAGTGAAACATTTGGAAAATATGCAGTGTGTCTTATAAACTGGGCCAGACTGACATTTACAAAACTTATTTCACTCTATACCCCTTCTCCCTCTCAACCTTCCTTATACTTCAGCATCTAGTTTAAGTGGCCCTTCCTCCATAAAACCTTCCCTGGTCATGCTATCCAGAAATGTTGCTCCTTTCTATGAATTTAATGCATCTTATTCAAAACTCTTATACACTTGTGGTATTCTGTCCTATACTATAGTTATGTATATATGTCTTACCTCCTCTATTATATTACAAGAGATTTCCAAGGCATCACACATTTTTGAGACCAGGACTATGATTTGATTGGTATTGTGTACTTGATGCAAAAATTTCTTTTACCAATAAAGATTGGCATCTGCCTTTCAACTTTTAATCTTAGAGAGTTTTCTGGGGGCTTTGAGAGGTTAATTGACTTTAATAACATCACAGGGACAGCATTTATCATAGACTAGGACTTCCAGACTCCAATGGCAACTCTTTGTCCTCCACATCATACTGCCTCTGTACATATTTGGAATGTTTAATAATTGATTTGGAGAAGTACATCTCAGATTTGCAGAGATCACTTGACCTTTAAAATTATTATTATTATATTAGAAATCTCCAGAACTCAACTGTTTGCCCTTATACAGCTCCGACTCCAACCCCACCATCGTCCAAGAATCAAAAAGAATTGGGTATCATCTATTCCTTAAACACTTTATCACACATTCAGAGATATAGTAGAGTGGAAAGCATAACGAATTTGGAATCATGAAACCAGACTTTGAATCCTAGCTGGTTCATGTGTATAAACTTCCATGAGTCACTTAATGTCACTGATTCTCAGTTTCCTTGTCTATAAATGAGGTGAGGAGACTAGAGGAACTCTAATATTTTTGAAAGCTTGTGGAAATTGAAGAGTATTTAAAACATCTTTGCCTCAAGAAGGATTTAAAAAAGAGAATCCACAGAATATTGACTAAAAGGAGTTTTTGTTTAGAACATGGAATAAGCACCTAAGTAATGCTTAGTTTAGTAGGTTCTTCTTGCCACTAAGTTGGTTGAAGAGGTAAAGTGGGGGATGTGATTGTTTAGGTTATATAGGAAAGTATATTTTTCTTGGTTCCGCTTAATAAAAACACATATTTCAAGTGCTCAAAGTTACCTGAGAAAGTAGGATAATGTATTCATTTGTAAGAATGATTTATATGAAAAAGGAATCTGTAAAAGTTTTATAGTGAACACCATTATTTAAATCAGAAAGGGAAAAATATCAGAGACAAAAACAGTGGCAGATTTCAATGTCACTTTTAAAAAGAAAAAAATGTTAATTTTAGTGGAAAATAATTATCTATGGAAGACACATCTACTCAATTTGGAACCAGCTCATAGTAGGTTCTGTCAGAATGTCCATTGCATTTTACAGCTTCTACAAGAAATAGCAAAAAATTTAGAAGAATACTTTTCAATGTCTGATTTGGCTAATGATGTCTATTGCTTTGTCCACCTTTCCTTTCAATTGATGTCTGTCTTTTACTTGTCTTCCATCTCCATGGTGAGGTGAAAGGGCAGACTGGGAAAAAATGATAGTTTTATTAGGCCCTCTTTCCACACAAGGCTGATCAGTTAGGAAATATCTGTTATTAGTGAAGATCTAGTATCAATCAGAAAAACTAACATGGATAATTTGTTGAGATTTTTCAAATTTTGGTGATTTCTTACAACTTTTCTTCTTTAAAATGGTTAAACATTATACTCATTTGCAAGCACATACATATGGATTTACACCCCCTTCCCCCCCAAATTAACCATTTGGATATCTATACCTTGAATTATCAGAAGTATATTTGAATCTATTAATCACACTAATTAAAAGCAGAGCCAAGGCTAATCAGCTGTGACTGAGTCAAAAGTCTTGCATTGCTCAGGGAATAGTGACTTTTGATAACAGTCTAGAATTCAGACAATCTGGGATTTGGAGGGTTGGTTGTACGTGTTGGGGGGAAAGAGGTACTATACAGAAATATTCTTGTGGGTAGAGAAGTACTTGATCACAGCCCTGGTCTGCAGACAGCCATAACTCCAGCTGATTTCAATTACAACTCCACCCTGGGAACAGACTTCAGAACTGCAGTGATAGTATAAATGAAGGCGTTATCTAGAACAGATGACCAGCTCCATAGGAAAGCTTTTTCGGCATGTTTGCACAGAAGCTAATCACTGATTAGTGCTTAGAACTACCTAGTCAGCCTTACCTCATTCTGCTTATTACAAGAGTGTATATTGAGAGATTGGTTATAGACAGCCAAATGTGAACTCATTCCAAAACAGCAGGGTATAATAGACAGACATAAACAATACATGTCATGGTGTTACAAGATACTTTGAGAGCATATGGAATGAATGACCGCTTCACACATGGCCTACCAAGGGTTTAATTTACCTTTGCTCACAGGTGTGTAGCCACTAAGTGTGATGAAGGGTACAAAAAAAATGAGCTAGATTCTATATTCATCTCAATATGCTAATTAATATGCTGTTATATGATCATAAACCAGAAGGCTATCTTGTGAAGTCTCTGTGCAGAAAAGCAACAATAAGAAGGCAAATAATTTTAATGTTAAATTTAGTATTAATAAATCTAGATTGCATATAAAAATCAGTTACTATTTAGTCATTTTGCATATTTTCCTTAAATTTAAACAATTATCTAAAGTTTGCTCAAATTTTGAAATCTCAGAAATATAGTCCACCATATTTCATTATCATAAAGTTATTTGAAGGATAGACAGAAAAGAAAAGAAAAGACACTTAGGAAATATAGAGATGAAAGAAAAATCTGTGTTTTTCTCTTTTAAAATTCGCAAATGAGCTTTGAAAGGAAACCAAATGTCCAGACTAATGGTGCTTAATGTTATCCATTCCATTTAAAATTATTGTAAACTCCATTGAACTAATTTCTATTTCTTGGGGAAGACGTAATTTTCACTTACCTCGTATATTTCATGGCCAGTGAATCTGATTATATATGATTAATTCTGGACAAACTATTTTTACAAATATATGTTAATATTGATCATCTATTCACTGGAAGATCTAGAAATGCTTCCAACATTTCCTCATATTGAAATTAGATAATTAAACTATTGCTCTTAGGATGGTATAGATTTTTTTCAAAGATTCATTTTTAAAAGTGTTTCAAAATAAGATTGATTTTGCAGAAACTGTGCCTTGAGCAGGGAACAAGAGTTAGAGTTTTTGTTTTTGTTTTGTTAGACTTCAATATAGATGGATCTGTGATCTTAGTTCACATTTTTTGGATTCTTTTCCGCATGTGTAACTCTTCAATGCAATCTTATTTTGCTTGATTCTCATCCCTACCCTTTCATAAATCATTTCCTAAAGATTTGGAGGTCTTCTTACTTTAGGTCATTGTGGATATAGGCACAACTCAACTCAAGCTATCCATTATCATTTGCTCTAGTTGCATGACAGGTCCACTTCCTTTTCTGGTCATACATATCTTTAATATCATCTTCTTTTCATTTTCAGTGCTCTATAGTCTACTTATCCTCCACAGTATATCTTTGTGTTGCCTTTCAGGTTGGTCACAATTTTGATTCTTCTGAGATCCTGATACTACATTATTCATAGGTGTAGGCAACATCACCAAGAGAACGCTTGTACTTGAAACATAAGTATTTAAAAATAGACATCTTAAAACCATTAAAAGTACTCTTCAATTCAAGGCTTAGCTCATTTTCCATTTGTCCAAATATATGTACAGTTGAACAAAGTGAATAGGAAACTATTCCAGTTGAATGTCACAATATGGACATGATTCTTCATTGAATTTTTCCCCTTCTAGATTGCTAGGACATGGATCTCATGTAGTGTTTTATAACTCCATGGAGTCTGAATGATTTATATTTTTGCCACATATACAAAGTTACTTTTCTATTTATAATTTAAACAAGAAACTCCCTTTACCTATGGTGAATACCTTGATGTTCAATATCAATTAATATTGATCATCACCAAATTGTCCATCTCAGTGATCATATCACTCAAGAAATTTTTCATGATATTTGCATATGCATGAGTGACTGACTGTTGGATGAGACAGGAGAAATATTGTCAGCTAAGTAAATAATCAATATTCCAGCATGACTGGGAAAAATGAAAGGGTCGAGGACAATTGGATATGCCTACCCTAGTATATTGGGGGCATATTGAGAGTATTAATGTCAATCTGATGAATTAGTCCTCTTAAACTAGGAGTTATTGAAAATTTCTAAGTATAAAATCACACAGACAGATATGTATCCTAAGATGATTTTTGGCATTTATGTGGAAGATAGATTGGAAAGAGGAGAGGGATAAAAGTGAAATCAATTAGGAAGCTATTATAATTATCTGGGAAAGAGTTGAGGAGGGTTTGAATTAGGTTCTTGACAGTGTGAAGAGAAAGAAGGGGGAAGATGTTTATGATTTCATGGAAGAACAATTGCACATGACAACCACTTCTATTGACTAGTAGGAACAATACAGAAGCAATGGGTTTCTCTAAATATCCTTGGTAGTGAATGAGAAGATTGCTATGTCTTCAACAAGAACAGGTAGGTTTGGAGAAGAAGACAAGTTTAGTGAAGATAATAATGTATTCTGTCTTAGATCTGTTGAGTTTAATATGCCTATGGGATATTCTTCTAGAGATGTCAAATAGAGTATGATGATAGCTGGGCTGGAGTTCTAGAAAAAAAGATTGGATTGATACATTTAGAAGACATCTGCCTAGAAGTGTCATCTTGTGTAGTAGTTGTTGTGCTCAACCAGGGAGAAAGAATAAGAAGAATAAAAAGGAGGCCAAGAACAGTTAAGAAAATCTATTACGTAGTGGAAGAGATGGTTGATTGATGAAGTACAGAAAGAGCTGCCAGGCAGGAAGGAAAGGAAGAAGGAAAGCGGAGTCATAGGAGCCAAGGAGAAACAATTGACCGAAAGCTTAGAAAGCAGTAGTAGAATGACGACTAAGAAAAAGGCCATGACAGTCAGCAGTTGAAAGATTTCCTTAGTTAGATATTTGTGAAGTCCACTTGTGAATTCCTTAAAAATTGTGACATCATTAGGAATATTTGTCCTGGTTTTTTCCTGTCTTGAGTCTAAGTGTTAAAGACAAAATGTTATGAATGTAGTATTATTGAGAAGGGATCACTATAGGATATTGGGAAAATATTTTCATTCACACAGGTATGTATAAGTATACACACACACACACACACACATGCACACACACGCGCGCACACACACACACACTTTATATATATATATATATATATAATATATATATATGTATACATGTATGCAAATATATATTATTTTTTAGCCATTCAGTTGAGTGTGACATTTTGTGACCTTGTGGATCATACTGCCCATTGAGTATTCTTGGCAAGGATACTGGAGTGATTTGCCATTTCCTTCTCCAGATGTGTGTGTTTTTTGTGTGCTTTTATACATATGTGTATATACATACATGTATGTATTATGAATGTATGTATACACATACAGAAAGACACACAGAGGTGGAGAGAGACAGAGACAGAGATAGATAGAGATAGTTTCTACTTTTCTTGCCATAGACTGTAAGCACCTTGAGAATAATGACTTTTCTTTGTTTCAACATTCAACACAGTGCTTATCACATATTGCATACAATAAAGCCTTGTTCAGTTGTGTTGATTTGTCCTGCCAGATTTATCTCTTTTTTTGAGAGGGAAGGTAGGGCAATTGGGGTTAAGTGACTTGCCCAAGGTCACACAGCTAGTAAGTGTGTCAAATGTCTGAAGCTGTATTTGAACACAGGTCCTCCTGACTCCACCTCACTGCACCACCTACCTGCCCCCAGAATTACCTCTTAAAATAAATGGACTTAGTTGGATTTTACACCAAATTTTCTTCAGGTTTCTTTTCCCCTCCATTACTTTCCACTGTCTAGTGAAGTAGCACTATTCCTTTCTTTTTTTTCAGAAGCTTATTTTACATCAACCATTTTGGGGGAGACCTTATCAACTTCCGTGAGCCCAATTATCATTTCTATGCAAATGACTCAGGTTGGCATGTCCAGCTAAACTAAATTATCTGAGAACTAGTCTTATAATATCACTGCCACCACTAAAGAGGTTCCCTTAGCTTCTAATTGCATTAGAGATCAAATATAATCTCTTTTGTTTTGGAATTTAAAGCTCTTCATAAACTTCCTTTCTTCCCAATCTTACCCATTATCACCTATCCCAGACACAGTGATCCAGCCATACTGGCCTCATACTTATAGGAAACTGCAGCTCCTATCTACATATTTTTATCTTGTGTGTCCCTGACTCTTGAAATATATCCCAACCTTACGTCTGACTCTTGAAATTCCTTAATTATTTGAAGACTCTGGACACATCCCACGTTGTAGATTGGTGGTCTCATTAGATCCCTTAGATTCAAATATCATCTTTTTGCTGATGATTCTTAAATCTACTTATCCAGCCTTAATCTCTCTGCTGACCTCTGACATCTCCAGATACCTTTGGGATGTCTCAAATTACATGGCTCACAAACATTTAAACTCAACACATCTAAAACTGAACTCATTATCTTTCCCCCAAGCCCTTTCCTCTTCCTAACTTCCCTCCTAATATTGAGGGTGCCGATATCCTTTCAGACACCTGGGCTTACTACTTAAGTTTCATCCTCAACTTCTCACATGATCTCTGCTCTCTCATATGCAATTATTTACCAAGCTCTGTCAATTTTACCTTCATAACAGCTCTCTTGTATGTTCTCATTCCTTCTCTGACAATGAAACTACCTTTGGGAGGCCTTCATCTCTTTGCACCTGGAATACTGAATAGTGTTCTGGTGGTCTCTCTGCCACAACACTTTTCATTGAAATCTATTTTCCACTTAGCTGCCGAAGTGATATTCCTGAAGCATAAGTATGATGATGTCATATTTTTTGCCAATAAGCTCCAAAGGTTTTCTATCTCATCAAAGATTAAACGCTTTGCTTCATATTCAAAGATGTAACTAGGATCTCCTACCTTCCTAATGTTTTTGCACTTCACAACTTCCCCTTCACTCCCCCTTATCCAAGTGACACGGCCCTCCTTAGTATTCTCAGTACTAGATATTTCATTTCCCCACTTCAACCAGGTTAACCAATTGTCCTCCATGCCTAGAATGATATCCCTATTCATTGCCACCTCCTGGCTTCTCTGACTTCTTTCAAGTACCAGATAAACTCTTATCTTCTATTAGAAGTGTTTCCTGGGGCAGCTAGGTGGCACAGTGAGTAGAGCACCGGCCCTGGAGACAGAGGGACCTGAGTTCAAATACCACCTCTGACACTTTGACATACTAGTTGTGTGACCTTGGGCAAGTCACTTAACCCCAATTGTCCTGCCTTCCCCCTCCAAAATAAAAAACAAAAACAAGAAAAAGAAGTGTTTCCTAATTCACCCTTACTGATAGTGCCTTCTCTTTATTGATTTTCTACAATTTACTCTGTATATAGATTGTTTTGACATACATGCTCGTTTGACTGTGAGCTTCTTGCCAGCAGGGACTGCGTTTTGGCTTTCTTTGTAACCTCAATGCTTAACGCAGTGCTTGCCACATAATATGTGCTTAATAATTATTTACTGACTGATGCTATCAATTTAGCTCACTTTCTATATAACATTGGTGTAACTGCAAGCAGGGTGGGACTTTTTGCTATCTTTGGTTTTGGAGTGCTTCTCATCACTATTGCAATCAAGTGCCTATGAGTCTTGCCTTTGTTTGAATCAAGAGTCTTTGACTGGAAACAACATATGTGATGTGGTGGTAATGATTAAAGATCTTTCCCACACCCTTTTGCTAAATAGATGTTAATCCTTAGGCCTACATCCTTTTGCTAAGTAGGCACTAAGCCCCGGGGCCCTAAACAGGGTATGTATGCTCTAAGGTGGGCATTTTGTTTGGGGGCACACTCATTGGAAGAATATTGATGTGGAGACTCTGGGTAGCTGTTAAGGACCGCCCCCCTACCCTGCTTTAACCACCCAGATGCTGGTGCTTTTCTCTCTGGTAACTATATATGTATTGCTATGGTCAGACAGAAACCTGTCTATTGATCTGTTTATATTTTCTCTGTAATTTCTCTTTGTACTTGCTCTGAAGTCCAAGGTGCTGACTTTTTCCCCTGAACTAAGTGAATGATATATGTATATTTAATTAAAGTGAGATTATTAATCCCTTACAGTTGCTTTCCTTAGAAAAGAAGATCAAAGAACCTGTCCTAGCAGCCTTCCTGTGTGCTGGTGTTATTGGCACTGCAAGCCACAGTAGCCGCAATTAACATTGTTGTTACAATTGGTTCCACAAAGTTTATATGTAGATGGAGCATGACTTTTAGATGAGTCCTCATCTCAGCGACATTTTATCTGGGTCCTAATGGTGGCTCCCAAAGGAAATTCTTTACTGCACAGTGCATTATCAGTGTTCTGCTAGAACTAACTGCTACAGTCTTTTGAGAAATAATTATTACATTTCCATTATGAACATTTATCACACCTTGGATTGAATCAGTAAATTCTACAAATATGGGTTTGATTGATTGTTTTATTGATTGTCTAGACTTAATAAAGTGATGGAGAAATGTTAAGAATGTAGATTAAATTTAAAAATGTTTTATGTGTACATATTTTTTACATTTTTCAGGTAGCTTGTTGTTAAATATTTTTCAGCACAATTCTGGCATTATACCTGCAAAACCTGGATGTTGGGACAGCAGGATTTTGTTTTCCCTTCATCTAAAATGGAAAAAGGACACATCTTCAGGCTGATAAAAAAGTATATAATATATTTTAGGGCCCCACGAGTTCAGAGAGGAGAATGTCTAAAGCATCTCTCCTCTTACAAAATTGTTTCTAACTACATGCTGTGTGGAAATGTGTCATTGACATCCACCAAGATCACACAGCCAATAAGAGGGAATTTAAAAGACAAGGTCAATGCTGACCCAGGCCTTTGTTTAGACTACACAATCAACCAAAAAGTTTTTTTTCCTAATCATATGATCAGCAAACAAAAAAATTTATAAAATATTTGCTTATGCTCCATTTTCTCTACAGGTAACTTTCATTGCACAGCATTGGAAGCCTTTGAGAAGGAGGCTCTTTGGCCTTTCCATGTCAGTAGATGCTATTCTAGGCACTCTGAACATGAACCAGACTCCCCAGACTCTACTCCAAATACATACATACATAAATAGATATTCCTCCGTGTTAGAATGTAATCTCCTTGAAGGCAAGAATTATCTTATTTTGGTTTTTATATCTCTGTAATGATTAACAAATTGCCTATCACATAGTTTGTACTTTTAAAATATCTACTGATTGTTTGAATGTTGCTTAATGCTGTTCTAATGAACTTATACTTGGCTTGTCATTCATTTATCCATTTATTCATTTGTTCATTCATTCATTCATTAATTCATTTATTTTTTGTGTTCTACATTCACTTCCATAAGATTATGAGTTCAAAATTTTCTCCCCATCTCTCCCCTCCCTCCACCCCAAGACAGTGTGTAATGTGTAAAGAAGAATAAGAACCAATGGGACACTTTTGATTTGCTGGGTAAGAATAGTCAATTCTCTTGATCTGTCTTAGTTTCAAGCATCTCTTTGAAAATTAAGAGTAAAGTATGTTCCAGGCACTGTGCACTGTGTTAATAGTTATCAAAATAAATAAAAGCAAAAGTATCCCTAAACTTGTAAAGCTATTATTATAAAGAAGGAAACACAACTAGAGAATGAATGACCAAGGAAATGTTCTTTGGTCCAAAAACTCACAGGAATGGTGAATTGGGCCGTAGGGAGGTAGATTGGCACATGCCAACCACTCATCAACAATGACAGTTTATTTGATCTGGGTGGTTCATGTTTCCAGAATAGGGATGAGTGTTCAAGAGGAAGATATATGACTGCTGTGGAGGAGGTATCTACAGAGGAGTGCATGAAGAGAAGCAATGAAGCTAGGACTTTGTTAAAATGATGTTCTTGGAGAAGAATTCACCAAATAAGAGAACTGGGCTCAGGAATGTAATTTCTCTCAATCAGTGGTGACAAATTCAAGTAGAAATGCAGGTCACTTAACCATATATAAGGATCTCGATGTGCTACTTATTCATCTGTAAAATAACATGTTCATATTATCTAGATTCTATTATATATTTATTTATTTTGCTAAATGTTTCCCAATTACATTTTAATCTAGTTCCTGCGACACTTGGGAGTGCCATGGCTAGCACCAAGTTATCTGATGTGAATGATGATGTGGTAAATGATCATGGGATTATAGAACTAAAACTGCAAGGATATCAGAGGCCATCTAGTTTAATCCCTTTCTAAAGATGAGGAAACAGAGATCCAGAGCAGTTAACTGGCTTACCCAAAGTCACAGAAGTAAATAAATATTGGGACTGAGGATAATATGAATATTGTCTAAGGAAGGTGGCTGTGATAATAGTCCTTCACCTTTGAAAGGCTACGTTCTGTTCTAGGTAATCCATGATTAACTGGAACAAGGTAATTGATAAGTAAATTTTAGTACCCATACATTTTAAAAGCAATTCTGAAAGGGAAGAAATCACTGTGCACTGAATTGTTCAGAAAAAGCCTTGATAATGGAACTATGCCTAGATCAGTTCATGATAGAATTTGACTACAAAGAGAAAAATCAAGGGTGGCATTTCAGATAAGGAGAATAGGAGGGGGGAAAAGAACAGTGAAAGGAAAGAGACAGTTGTTATTTACAAGACAAGTGGTTGCACCCGGCTACATGGTGGAGCAACTCTAGTTTGTAGCAATAAAAGATAAGTAGAGCTAGGTTGGATGAGCCTAAAGGTGTGTGTATGTGAGTGTGTGTGTGTGTGTGCATGTGTGTTGGAGGGGGGAGAAGCTATGGAATGCTATGCTAAGGATTTTAGTCTCTATTCTTTATAAAATGGAGTCATTACACCCCCCCTTTGTAGGGTGGTGATATAGAATGTTATTGCTTTAAGGAAATTAATCTCATAAACTGGATTGCTGCCTAAATAAAGCCTAAATAAAAGATGAAGGGGAAAAGATGAAGGAAAATAGACATATAATAGAGAAGTAAGTCAGAGGGATGGATTAAAGAGTTGATTTGCAGAAGGAAATAATTTATTGACTAAGATATAGGTGTAGGGTGTGATAGAGGGAGGAGTTGGGAAAGATGACTGAATTATTTCGCCTACATGACTGAGATAATAATGATAGATACGAAAGGCACCAGGGCCAGCACTAATCAAAGCACCCAAATCGCTCTATCAATCTGACCCTGCCCTGTGACTTCTCTGTTACATTATTACATTCCTACATGGAAAACCATGCCTCATCTCTGTCTGCCTATTCACATCTGACCCGTCTTTGAAATCTTACTCATCATGAAAACTTCCCTCACTGTCCTAGTCCTCACTGAGCTCCTTCTTCTCTAAAATTAAAAATTCCATAGTTTCTACCACACAATTTTGTACTTGATTACATTCTGTCTTGTATTGTTTGCTAATTATTTCCTTTCTGTTAATCATATCTTCCCAGATTTTGAACTTCTTTTGAATCCTGTCAGAGCTCAGCATTCCATGGAGAGACGGGGCTCACTGAAAACTAAACCTTATTGATTGACTGAAGGGAAAAAAAATTGAATATATGTATTTTTTGACTAGATTGTCAGCTTAATATACCAAGAAGGTATTAGGGAAGTGGGTAGAGGCTGCATTTTAGAAATTTAAATTACGTTAGTCAGGACAAGGATCCACAAAGTTGAAAGTCTTAAATAGATCCATATAAGGTAGCTAAAAAAAGGATACAAAGATAACTAGAAAAATGTTTTAAATATGTCCTGGGTGAATAGGGAAGTCAAAAGCAGAAAGCTTTTCTAAGCAGAGTCACAACAGTGTTAAACATTTCACATACTGTACAAAGGAAAACAAGTCAATACTGCCTTTGTCCTGTTCAGAAAATCATACGGAACTGTTCTCTGCTTTTCAAGTTTGCTCCTTTGCCCTAAGTACAGAATTGCCACAGAAATTGCTTTGTGCTCAGCGAAAACCCAACCTGTTAATTTCAGTCAGGGAAGTCATTGAAGGTCAAAAGGTAAATACCACCTGCTAGGTCATATTTTCACAGGTCAGATCTTTCTTCTGTACTCAGCATTCATGCAGCACTATTCTCTTGAAGAAGTCAAAGCATTTATTTAATTTTCAGAGGGCTTCCTCTTGATTAACTTTCAGTGTGATGAACATGCATTCACTCACTAGGGACATAGGGAGAGGAGGGGTGAAAAAATGAATAAAGAATGCATGTAATAATTTGGAAAATTCAAGACTAATGTTTACAAACAATACCCTTGATATTGACTTTTAAAATACACAAATATAAAGCAAAATTAAAGAGATAAAGAAGAAAGAAGTACTCAGAAAAAATAGAACTTAAAATAATCTGATTTTATATTTTAAGCAAATATAAGAGCAAAACCATTGCACCTAATGAGATTATATATTTGAAAAGTGAGTTTAATCTCAGAAATAGCAAAAAGAGAAAAGGATCCATGATGGAAAAGAAAGAAAATACACATTTCAGTAATATAGAATTTTAGGAGAGATTTCAAAAGCTAGAAGTAAAGAAATCTTTGCAAATTCTTTAAATCCCAAATTGTCAATGATACCAGATTTTGAGTCTATTGCAAAATAACAATCAATGAAGTAAAAAAAAATAACCCATTTGCCAGAACTAGACTCTGACCTTGATTAATATGATATCAGCTATGTTTCTCTAAAATATACTTATAAATTATTCAGTTAACGTACTTGTATATGATGTTTCTTAAACAAGAATCGATTTTCCATAAAAGGCCAAATCCTTTAAAGATTTCAAAGTATCCTCCATAGTATCTTACTCTGATGTATGAAAATGCCTTTTTGTGAGGGAACAAGGTGGCCATGGGATTGGAAATGTCTATTTGATCAATTACAGTTAAAAGAGAATAACCATCACAATCTATTGGTTCCCAAAGAGTCAGAGTACTATAAAAATACTCATCATTACAACTAACCCTGAAGTGACTTTAATACATAATTTCTTTGACTTCTTAAAGGGAATTTGAAGAACTTAATGCGTAAACATAGCTATACTAAGTATCAACATTAGTAACTGACTAGGAGACTTCAATCTTCATTAAGGAAGGGATAATGCTTTAATTACCATTGCTTTCTCAAACTCTAACATTATACTTTGCTTTTAGACTCTCAAGAAATGCTCGTTAACTGAGTTGGGGGAAAAGACCACTTGTATTCTTAAATGTAATTTCTTTTCAAGCAAATCACTAGGGCTCACTTTTTGACTAATTTCACTTTTCCTTACACACATACACACATGTAAGTCACTAGTCAGTCAACAAGCATTTATTTAGTGCTTATTGTGTGACATTTAAGGCTACTTCTCCTTGGACACTTTTCCTTCAATCCATATTTGTATTGCTCATTAGCGATAAAAGTTTTACTCACTTGAAGTAATACAGGACTGCATTCATTTTTTGAATAGAGTGTTTTATATTATCCGCAGTAATGCAGTATAGATACTAGTTTAAGTCCTATCAATTTTACATGATTTTTACTGCATCTCACTTTACCAATAAATAATAAAGGGTAATAAGCCTACTAGGATGTGGTAAAATTTATTATATTTACAAGACCTTTAACAAATGAAGTTCATAGCTTATATTAGACATGATTAAATGACTACTAGTAACCACTTTTGGAAGTCAGGCAAATTAATTTTAAAGTAAACAACAGCCAAGAACCCAAGGTTATTGGTTTTCACTTACATGGTTCTTTTTCCCGAAACAATCATTTGTGTCACTGTAGTATTAATTTGATAAAAGATCTTCCCCACTCAATAGGCCTCATGTGGGCCTAGGTGGGAAAGTCTGATTATATCTTTGTTTGTAAGTGGGCCTAAAGCCCCTACTTACTCGATGCTTAACTGATGTGGGCATGAAGCCTTCAGGTCCCTAAGGGGAGTTGCTATGACCAGAGCCAATGGTATTTGAACTGAGTTCTACTCAATCACAAATTCAGCCAATCAAAGATCTGAGTTCTAGCCAATCAGATGCCAGCTAGTACTGCATAAAAGGAGAGCCCAGAATTGAAGGGGAGCAGAATTGAAGGAGAAGCAGAACTGAGAGCAGAACTAAGAGCAGCAGAACTGAGAGGAAGACATTGAGGCTGCAGACATCAAGAGGGTGCTGAAGAGCGACATTGAGAGAAACAGTGTTGACATTGCTGCAGAAGAGAGTGCTGAGCAGAGTGTTAGGATTCACGAGTGACTATTTACAGGAAATCCCTTGCAGAGGGGAAGGTTACAGGATGACTTGGTTCCTTGCTATAATACCGTGTTATAATTTCCTTTTTACTACATTGATATGAGGTTACTGGTTTTGGAATGCAATTGCTACATATCAAATTGGGGGTATTGGTTCTTGGCTTTGATCCTCTGGAGTCTAGATGAATGTTATACTTCCTCTGCCTTCTACATAGAGATTTTTCATACTTTGCAATTCTGAACCATTCAGGCATGTCCATGGTCATCCTCGAGGTCATGAATCTTGCCTTACTGATATAATCATCTTCTCCTGGAATTTATTAATCAAAAGGAAAGAATATGAGGAAGCTGTTGAGATTCCATCACCCAATGCCAAGTGTGATGGCCACATTTCTTTCCCCCTTACCAGTGGCTTGTGTACGAAGTTTATATTACCCTTTGTTAGCTGACAATATCTTAAATATTGATAAATGACTTCTTACCTTGTAACTTCTTGGAAGGAGAAGAGGCAGGGGAGAGGACAATGCAACCTAACTCTCACCTAAACAGTTCTAGCTCAAATATCTCATGAGAAAGTGGGTAGCAACAAGTAATGTGATTTTATTCAAGGAAATTTCTATTTCTAATAGGATTTGATTCAAAACTGAACTGTCTTCTAAGTAGAAAAAACAGCCTCCATATTGACCCTCATATTATGCACTGATTTTGATAACCTTTCCCCACCCTACCTCAAGAATAATAACCAGGTTCAACAGGGGGGCAGAGCCAAGATGGTGGCTGGAAAGCAGGGACTAGTGTGAGTTCCCTGCCAAGTCCCTCCAAAAACCTATAAAAATGGCTCTGAACCAATTCTAGAACTGCAGAACCCACAAAATAGCAGAGGGAAACAGGGCTCCAGCCCAGCACATCCTGGATAGTTGCAGGGTGAGGTCTTTCGTGCATGGAGCTGGGAGTGGAGCAGAGCCCAGCGTGGGCCGCGCGGGCCAACCAGACCAGGAGCCGTGGGGAGCGGGCCCTAGCCCCCTGAATCAGTAAGCTGTGGCAGTTGCCAGACTTCTCACCCACAAACAATGAAGACAATGGAGAAAAAACTGCAGAACCCACAAAATAGTGGAGGGAAGCAGGGCTGTAGCCCAGGACAGCCTGGATGATGTCTGGGTAAGGTCTATCCTGCACAGAGCTGGGAGCGGAGCAGAGCGGAGCAGAGCAGAGCCCAGCATGGGCTGCATAGACAAACCAGACCAGGAGCTGGGTGGAGCGTGCCCTAGTG
>NC_050578.1:33660885-33687203 GCF_011100635.1 Trichosurus vulpecula
ATAAGATACACGGGCAATGGGGTATAGAAATTTATCTTACCCCACAAGAAAGAAAGGGAAAAGGGGATGGGAGGGGAGTGGGGTGACAGAAGGGAGGGCTGACTGGGGAACAGGTAACCAGAATATATGCCATCTTGGAGTAGGGTGGAGGGTAGAAATGGGGAGAAAATTTGTAATTCAAACTCTTGTGAAAATCAATGCTGAAAACTAAATATATTAAATAAAAAAAGAATAATAACCAAATTGAAACTTATCCTCTCTTCTTTAGAAAAAGTCTTTTTTCCCCTGAGGCCTATGTGTAGCAATATTTTTATCACTACATTTTTAGTGTTACTATTTATAGCCATATCCTTAATTTATAGAAGTTTCATTTTGCTTGGGTTGCATGTTTACATTGACCTAGAAATCTTCAGAAAAGTTCATGTGTTCTCTATATTTTATTAAATATCCATCCAGTAAAATTGTTGTTATTTAATCAGTGGTCTTTAGTCAGCTCAGAATTCCTTGAATCCTTTGGCCTTGTAAAGGAGGTAGATGTCAGTTTTACCCCTCCAATTCCCTTCTTGTGAAGTGTTTTTAATATGATAAAGAATATGGGTAAGTTTTTCAAATGTTTAAGAGATTTTAATATTATTTAAAGAAAGTTGTAGAAATTAGAACTAAAAGAGATCTTGGAGACAATCTAGACCAATCCTCTTACAAATGAGGAAACTGAGTGCTAAAAGAGGGATGTTCTCAAAGAGGCGACTGTGTGGTCCTATGAATAGAATGATATATTTGGTGTCTAGAAGGCTTGTGTTCAAATTCTCCTTTAGTCACAATGTGACCCTCAGTAAGACATTTGGACTCATTCTCAATTTTCTTACCTATAAAATGGTGACAATAATTTGTGAAACTTTGCATAACTAATACACTATATAAATGTTAACTATTTATTATTATTTTCATCTGATTTGGCCAAAATACCACAGGTAGCCTATCTTATTCCTATATAATTCTATTGTGGCCAACCAAAATTTTTGCATTCCTACCCCCACCCTCCACCTATTTTGCAACTTTAAAGGAATGTAAAATAATGTTCCTGGTCATCTTTCTCTGGTAATGAAATGGTATTCCATGTTGATCAAAATATTATTGGGGTCAGTGTTGTTTTAATTTCTTCTCTTTGAATGCCCAAAACTCAGCATGGTGAATGGCATAGAATATGTGTTAAATAAATGCTTTAAGAGTATCATTCATGCAAAATATTGCCCAATACCTAAAAGTAAAATTGTAACCAATAAGACATTAAGAAACAAAGTTTACTCAAAATTGGCACTTTACTTTCTACTTTACAATTTCAAACAAAAAAAAATGAACTAACAATTCCTTTTGAGAGACGTTTGTTTCAAAGCAAACAAAAAGGAGACATGATTTTAAAGATTTTCATAGCAGTATTTTATATCTTATCAAATGGAAACAACCTAAATTTCCAACAACTGGGAAAGGGTTAAGCAAGTAGTGATTCATTAATGCAGTGGAATACTCTAATCAACAAGCATTTTTAAGTACCTACTATGAATCCAGCAGTATGAAAACACTTGGAACAAAAAGATAAAAGTGAAATAGCATCTGTCCTCAAGGTACTCAAAACATTGGTTTTAAGAAACATAATCTTTTTTGTCCAAAATTGTCATTTCAATGGTATAGGAAACTTTTCAAGAGGAAACTTTGTCTGCCAATAACATTTAGTAACTATGTTGTAATAGATTCATGTTAGGAAATATTGTGTTATATGAGGAAATAATGCAAACCACCCCCCAAAAAACAAACAAACAGAAGAATGGAATACATATTAGTTGATGTACAATATTAAATTTCTAATAATGTATTAAATGAAAATAATTTAATTTTGGTTACTGTTTTCATTTAGAGTAAGTATAGTTAAAGTTAACTAAAACACTGGTAATGTCAGGGAATAAAGATTCCAGGGTGAATAAAGGTTGTTATTTTTTCCCCTGGATAACCAAATCCAATCCTTTAAAAATAATCATTCTTATATAATATTTCATAAATGTTTTGAAGACTTTTCTTTTCTGTTTTTTTTTGGAGGGATGACAAGGCAATTGGGGTTAAGTGATTTGCCCAAGGTCACACAGATAATAAATGTGTGAAGTCTCTGAGGCAGGATTTGAACTCAGGTCCTCCTTACTCCAGGGTGGGTGCTTTATTCACTGTGTCACCTAGCTGCCCCTTTGAAGACTTTTCTAATGTTAAAATATGCTGAACACACATTTTTGTATATATACATGCATATATACACACATGCATGTATGGATACACACATGTATATGCATATGTACTTATTTTCCTTTATGAGTCAGGATTATCATTACAATCATCAACATACTGAACTATGTATAAGACACATCGAAGATATATAACTCTTTGGGAATTATTTCATATTGCTCGCCAGAATGAATGAATCAGTTCACAGTTCCACCCTCAGTTAGTGTTCCAAATTTTCCACATCCTTACCAACACTGGTCACGTTCCCCTTCAATCATTGTAGCAAATCTGATGGTATGAAATGATTTCTCAAGGTTGTTTTAGTTTGTGTTTTTCTAGTCAAAAAATAATTTACAGCATTTTATATGACTATAAATTATTTTGATTTCCTCATAGGAAAGCTGCCTGTTCATATCCTTTGACCATTTACCAATTGGGGAACAATTCATATTCTTATAGATTTGACAAACTTGATTATTTATATTTATGTACTTACCTGAGAAACTGTCTATAAATTTTCCCCAAATTTTCTGCTTTCCTTCTAATCTTGGCTACATTTATTTTATTTGTAGAAAATCTTTTTAATTTAATGCAATCAAAATTATCTATTTTATACCTCAGACTTCTTTCTATCTCTTGTTTATTCACAAATTGTTACCCTATCCACGCATCTGATAGGTAATATATTCCATGTTCTTCAGATTTTCTTGTGATATCCCTCTTTATATCTAGGTCATTGTAACAACAATGTTACCTGCAGCTACTGTGGAGATGTAAGGCTAATAACACCATCACACAGGAGGGCTGCTAGCACAGATTGTTTGATATGCTTTTCTAAAGGCAAGCAACTTTAAGGGGTTAATAATCTTACTTTATTTAAACATATATTCATATAATCATTCACTTAGTTCAAGGGGAAAAAAGTCAGCACCCTGAACTTCAGAGCAAATACAAGCAGAAATTACAAACAGAAAAAAAATAATACAAATAAACAGGCAGGCTTCTAACTTTCTGACTCTAGCAATACATACATAGTTAAAAGAGAGAAAAGCACCCATATCTGGGTTTTCAAAGCAGTGGGGCTCCTTAACACTACCCAGAGTCTTGCCTGGCCAAATCACAAGAACACTCTTCCAACGACTGAGCCCCAAAGTAAAATTCTAACCTCAGAGTATGTTTACTGTTTCCAATCAAGTACTCTTGATTTAATCAAAGACTCTTGATTCAAACAAAGGCAGAGCTAAATCAAAAGCACTTGGTGGCCTTAGTGCTGAGAAGCACTCCAAAAAAAAAACAGCCAAAAGTCCCATTTTCCTTGCCATTACTGTCACATATCCATTTTGATCTTATCTTGGTAAATGATGTAAGTTATTTGGCTATGTCCAGTTTCTGCTAGACTGCTTTCCAAATTTCCCAACACCTTCAATCTTTACATTTGCGAAAGACAATGTTACTATAGTCGTTTTCTGCTGAAAATTACCATTATTAGGCGTGTTTCCAAAGATTATTAGGGAAAAAGGAAAAGAATCTCTATGTTCTAAAATATTTGTAGCAGCTCTCTTTGTGGTGGCAAAGAAATAGAAATTGTAGGAATGCTGCCAGCTGGGGAATGGCTGAACAAGGTGTGTTACATGATCATGATGGAATACTCCTGTGCTATAAGAAATGGTGGCTTCAATTATTTGAGAAAAAGAAAACATGGATAGACTTGAATGAAATATTGAAGAGCAAAATGAACAGAACCAAGAGAACATTGTGTATAATAACAGCAATATTATTTTAAGAACAACTTTTAGTGACTAAGTCATTTTGATTATTATAAATATCCAAATTAATTATAAAGAATCTATGAAGGAGGATGCTATCTTCATCTAGAGAAAGAACTGCTAAATAGAAAGTATGAATAGAATGATTTTCACACACACATACACACATACATATATACCTATACACATGTGTGTATGCACACATACGGGGGAAGAGAAGAAAAAAGGGAAAATAATTACACCATAACTTTATCATATATTTAATAGCCACAGCAAGTTGTACATAATAGATTTGCAGTTTCATGTGCAATTATCTTTTTTTTCTCCTCTTCTGCTATGTTATCATTTTCTTAACTTCAGAACAAAATAGATTTAAACAGGAATATAGGGATATTTACTCCTACAGCCAATGGTCTTAGACTGTTCTACATTTATAGTTAGGGATTTTTCTATCTTCTCCCTTGAGGCCATTTGTAATTATATTGGTTTCTTGAAACCCCACCATTTGCATAAATTACCACAAGGGTGATGGTAGTAAGAGTGATCAGAAAATTAAAAATCTAGGAGTTTCAGGGCTTGAAAATTACATGAGTGAACATCATCTTTAGAGGAAATTTCTAGCTCTCTCTGAACACGTAAATCCATCAAAAGCAATATATAAATATATAGTTGCAAATGTTTAATACATAAATATAAGTATATATTTATATACATACCCACATGTACAGATACATGTATATATGTATACATTTATATGTGTATATATGCATGTATACATATATATGTATACATATATTAATTGAAATTATTAATTAACTGGAAAGGTACACTAAAACCCCATATAAATCCTTGAAAAATAAATTTGTAATGCAATAGGATTCTGTAATCTTCTCTAGTTATGTTCAGAATGTGTACTGGGAGAAGAAGCAAAGGATACAGTTATTTACACAGTGTTGTGGCCTGGGAAAGATGGATGTGGCAGAAGTTCAAAGAAGCCTTTCTTAGCATTCCATCATGGTAGTAATTGAAAGGTCTGATCAGGAAGTTCAGGACAGACAGGATTAAATTTATGGAGATTTGGTGAAAAATAGCAGGGGGATATAAGATATGGATGGACTCACAAAGCCAAAAAGTAAATAAGTGCAGAAGAAGTGAGTGATTTGAAGACACAACAAGTAGAGAGGTTGTAAGTTTTGTTTTTAGTTCCTTGAGTTTCAGGAAAGAGGAATGCATGTGCATATGGAGAAGCAAAATATTATAAGATATCATATAAATAAGATTGAGAAATATTTGATGTATAACCAAGACATTTTGACAAAGCCATCAGTCATATTGACTTCACCAATGTCTTTAATTTTCCCCAGAAAATAAATGAAAAATATCAAAAAATACTTCAAAAATCAGTGCTTTGGGATTAGTGGACTTTCTTGGAATAATTGTATATTCCATGACTTTAGTTCAATTCAATAAACATTTCTTTAAGTGCCTTCTGCATGCCAGGAACTGTAGTGCTATGGATACAAATAAGAAATGCAAAAACAATCACTGTCCACAAGGAGTTCACAATATAAAAAGAGAAGATGACAACACACACACACACACACACACACACACACATGAAGTTCGAAGAGCAGGGAGGAGACATCAGTGATAACCAGCATGGTGGACATCTTTTCTGGAGACAAAACCAAGCAGTGTTGTAGATGGAAAATGGAGTGAGCTGGAAGTCCAAATTCTGCCCTCTATAAAGGAAAGCTCTAGTTTGATTTTAGTGTTCCATCTTCCAGCCCTCCAATCAAAGGGGAGAGAGGCTGAGAAGGTGAAGAGATATGGAGGATTCATGGCTGAGTTAGAAGCATGGTGATGACATTAGAGTTAATTCTGCAAGAGACATCTTGTTCCATAGAGTTGAAACCAAATAGAGCTGAGGATGGAAAGGGAAGACCAGTGAGGTCCTTATTCTGATGTTGTCAAAAAATTTATTTTTTAAAATTTCTTATAATTTATGGGTTAATCTTTTCATTGATCATAATTACCCGTTTTTGACAAGGGAGGAAATCAAAGTATAGTTTGAGTAATTTTTCTCTTCCAAAGTAATCCAAACCTTCCTTACAACCAAGAACTCTTATGTCCCAAAGTAGTTGTTAAACACCCCCATAGTACTGAGTGACATTGTCTTCTAGATGTAAGCTTTTTAATGTAGCAGATTTCTATTATGGTAGTAGATTGTCAATATGACACTAACCCAAGTAGTTTTTAGAATATAGGATAATGTAATCATTCTGAAACTGTAGCTAACTCATAAGGGGAATGCAACAAAATAGGCTCTATGGCCCTTCTGGTGCCACTATGACTTCATTTTTATTATACCTATGTTAGTTTAAACCCAACAACAACAACAACAAAGACAAATTCTCAACATAAGAAAAGACTTGCTTCATTTCTAGCCATGAAAAGCTGGTAGGAATATTATTTTAGTAGGGAAACACAGAAGGGAGCTGTTAGCTTTCTAAGTACATTTCCTGGGTTTAGTGATTTAAGGCTTGTCACTCACCTTACAAATGATAAATTTTGTGAAAAGTATTGTCACATTTTCATATACAACTTAATGTGGCTTGACACTTCAACATTTTTTTAATTGACCTTACCTAAATATGTAGGACTTAATCAGTAGTGAATGCAATGAATTAATTCTTGGGAAAACATATTTTGTGAAGCACTTGAAATCTTGGAGGGGAAAATAGCAGAGTAAACACAAAATTGTTTTCCATTCCTAAGAATATACAGAATCATAATACCCAGTTTCATGAAACAGTGGTATTGAAACTAAAAAATTTGACTCTTTTTGCAATGTCATCATAATAGTATTCAGAATTGTTTTCTTTTACATGTCTTCACAATATTCAATGGCTTCTCTGACTACTTTCTTGCTAAAATCTGTGATTTTGCAATTTTTGTCGGGTACAGATATTAATGTGATTCTACAAATTAGATAAAAAAGACTTTTAGACTTAGTGTCCATTTGTTCCTTGGCCTGGTGGGGATGAGTAAGAGAGCTTGCTTAATTTAGACTCTTTTTTGTCTTCTTCTTGTAGTTGTTCAGTTGCAACTTCCTCAGGTTATTCCTCTCCTGGTATATAAACTATGTCCAAGGCTGCTGAACAGCAATTAGTATGTTACTTAGAGACTTGAGTTGTCTAGGTCATGGTTGCACATGTGAGATCCAGGATTCAAACCCAGATCCATGTCATTTGATGCAAAGCAACCTATGCACCTATGTAGCCTCTTGAGAATGAAAGCAATGTCTGCCATTAGTAGTGAATTTCTATTTTCTGTAGCCTTGGGCAAATTGAATAGCATGGGTAAGTAGAGATAATTGATACTCCAAGAAGCTATCCTAGATTAGTGCCATGTAATGATTCTTCTTTTATACCTCAACACTAGTGCCCTGTTAAAATGCTATGCCCATAAATCTTGTTGTATGTATCTGAGTAACTTTTTGCACAAAATTGCCTGTTTCTTCCGCTAAATTGAAGGCATCGAATATTATTGTAAAAATGCTAAGTGCAACATTCTGTGGTCCCTCAGAGAACATGGAATGACAGCAGAGGAAAAAAGAAACAGTAGATAAAAAAGTGAAATGCATGAAACATATCTGAACTTAGAACAGACATTGCAAAATTTTCAAACACAATTAAGTGATTAGGAAAAAATGAATTCATGTCGAAAAGTCCATTTGAAAAAGTGAGTGACAGACATGTAAAAGAAAAATTCTGAGTGGAGGAAAATTTACCAGATTGGAAACAAAAGTTACACACACACGCACACACACACACACACACACACACACACACACACCACATGCACACAATTAATATACAATTCAACTTGATTGACATTCAAAACAAGACAGTCAGAGATAACTGAAAATTATAGGTGTCTCAGAATAACATGACAAACAAGTAAAATCCTGAGAACTGTAATGAGGATAAATAAAACTACCTAGAATATGGGGGGGAAAAGTAGAATTTCCTAGTACTGACAGCCATTTGAGAGAATGTTCCAAGTCATTAATAAGATATATTCACATCAAAACAGCTTTGAGGTTTCTGCTGATACACAGAAATCAACTAAAGATGAAAAAAAATGTTTTGGATAGTCACTTTTAGAGAAGATGAGGAAAGATGGGCATAATAATTACTTATGCTATGAGTTGATCCAACAATTCTGGAAAACAATTTACAATTGATCCCCCCTCCAAAAAAAAGTTGAAGAAAAAGCCTTAATGCTATGACAAAGACATTCTTCAGCTAAGAATATGTTCTAGTAATCAATGTCAGGGCCTCTAAAATATCTATAACAGTAGTTATAATATCATAGAACTATAAGCAAAGTAGATGGCAACGTATTACTCTATGGTAAACTCTGGCACACGAATGTAAATGGATATCATTATGGAACAATAAATAGTGTGAATACTGATAAGCAGGAGAATACTTACATGAACTGACAAAAAGTGAACCAAGCAAAACCTGGAAAACAATGTACATAGTGACTACAAAAACATAAGTTAATAGCACGCATACAAATACTGAAATTGAATGCTGTGAAATTATAATAATCAAGGTTGGCCCCAAAGGATCAATGTGAAAAGGTGTTTCCCTCCCCACTCTGTAGAGGTGGGAGACTGTGAGTATGGAATACCACATATAATATGAGACTTTTTCAATCTGATGGTTAATTTTGCTGAGTAGCTTCCTCCAACCCTTGCCTGTTAATCTTTTTGTTAGGAACAATGTTATAAAACATTGTTATAAACAATGTTATAAAATGATTCTCTGGGATGGAAGAAATTGGGAAATTTCGTTAATATAAAAGGAAAACCAAATATAGTTTAAGCTGAGCACAATTATTCATATTTAAAGAACATAATTGTTGAAAATTTATTTGATAATGTTATTTCTTCCTAATTAAATTGTAATCTGAAAGTCAGAGTCCTATATTGCCCTTAGAACTAATATGTCCTAGCCACCCAGACTACATACCACCCCCACATATACATTAAAACTAGCACAGGCAAAAATAGGCACTCCATCCATATATCTGTTTTTACTCTTATTTTATGCCTATTCAGCAGAAGTTTCTGAAATTTGGTGCTTAAATTTTAAATATACTGATTTTTTTTCCCTTAAGAATCCTTAGAAAAGAGAGGATTCTGGGAATATGGTGGAGTAGGTCATAAAATTCCAAGCTCACAATATTTCCCCCTCAAAAGAGATAAAATAGCACCTTAGGGAAAACAAAGTGTGGGTAAAAATAAATAAGAATAGGGGCATAACAGGGGTCTTCCTGGGATAATGCAAGAAGATCTGAAGAAAAATCTCAGGAAGAATAAACACCTCCAGGCTAGGGTCTACTTTAACAAGCATCAAGCACTGGGCTTGGTTGGTTTGAGAGGTTGCCTTTGCCCTAGTCATAGCAACTTTTACCCTTGGATAGTGAGGGTAGTTGGGTGTATGAGCCCAGGAAGATCGAGGAAAGCTCTACTGGTAAGGATCACCAAACCCAGCTGTGTTGCAAAGAGCAGTAAGGAAGAAAAGGAACCAGCATATGTCCAGTGAGTACAGAAGCAGTGGGACAGAAAACCCCTGGCTGTGGGCACTTGCAGGAGATTGGAGGTTTGGCTTTGGCTCCAAGCTAGAGGGGAAAACTGAAGATCTGAGACAAGAGGCACCGTCCCCCATACCACAGAGCTAGAGGTGATTACAAAAATCAAGCTATTACCACAAAAGATATACAGGCAAAGGAGAAAGAATGGAACAATAGAATGCTATTATGGGAACTGAGAAGACTAGGGTTGATCCTCAGAGGAGGATATTGAAGTAAAGGAACAGTCCAAAGAGTAACATCAAATGGTCACCTGCCCAAAAGGAATTCATAGAAGATCTTAAGAAAGACTTTTTAGATCGGTGCCCACTTCAGCCTCCTCCAAGGCTGAGATGTCCTAGGGACCCAGCAAAGAGACTGCTAGGCAGCCCCTCCAGCCTGCAGAAGCCAGACTCTGCTGCGGACCTCGTGCCTCCCACTGCCTCCTCATGTTTTCCTCTACGGTCCCGGGCACATAGTATGATCATTAGGTGGTCAGTTTCCCAATAACTTTCTATAGAAAATCAAAAGAAGTGGGCCATGGTTGCTGTGAGCAACTTTGAATAGCAGGACACCTTTAGAGAAGCTTGATCAAAGTGCCATCATTGTGAGACCCTCCAGATCAGGACTCCAGCAGAGTTCCTCTATCTTGTCTTGCTCAATCAGTGGAGGCTATCTTTCCATCTCTCCTCTGCCTCCTGGGAAGTAGCAGAAAGCCAGCATTCATCACAGGTGAATTTAAGCCTACACGTGTACCTCCAGCAGCTGCCGTAAAGTTCTTCAGGGCTGGCACAGCTGCCTGCATCGCTGACCTCATCACCTTCCCCCTGGACACAGCCAAAGTCCAGCTGCAGATTCAAGGAGACAGCCAGGGGGCCATCTGAGCTTCCTCTACCAATGCCCAGTATCGAGGTGCCATGGGCACCATTGTGAACATGGTGAAGACTGAGGGCCCTGACATTCTGTACAATGGGCTGGCAGCTGGGTTGCAGCAACAGATGAGTTTTGCCTCTGTCTGCATTGGCCTCTATGACTCTGTCAAGCAGTTTTACACCAAGGGATCTGAGCATGCAGGCATTAGGAGCTGCCTACTGACAGGCTGCACCACAGGAGCACTGGCAGTGGGCGTAGCCCAACCCACAGATGTGGTGAAGGTATGTTTCCAGGCCCAGACTCAGGCAGGTGGCAGCCAGAGTTACCAGGGTACAATGGATGCCTATAAGACTAGTGCCCGAGAGGAGGGCTTTTGGGGCTTATGGAAAGGAACTTCACCCAATGTTGCCCGCAATGATGTCGTCAACTGTGCTGAGCTGGTGACCTATGATCTCATCAAAGATGCCCTCCTGAAGGCCCATCTTGTAACTGATAACCTTCCATGTCATTTCACATCAGCCTTTGGGGCTGGTTTCTGCACCACCATCATTGCTTCCCCCATGAATGTGGTCAAGAGGAGATACATGAATTCTGCCATGGGCCAGTAAGCCAGTGCTGGCCACTGCATCCTCATTATGCTTCTGAAGGAGGGATCCCAAGCCTTCTACAAAGGCTTCATGCCTTCTTTCCCCCACTTGGGCTCCTGGAATGTAGTGATGTTTGTCACCTACAAGCAACTGAAATGGGCCCTGATGGCCACTCGTACTTCCTGGGGAAGCTCCTTTCTGAGCCCTCTGCTGCTAGCTTTCTTCCTTGTACCCCACTTTGAGTCCAAACCCTGTCCTGCTTCTCCTCCCCATTTTTCCCCTCTTCCTCTCCCCTCCCCTGCTTAGCATTAAAGGAACCCCCTCCACTCCCCCCTTCACCTTAATTAGCCCCATTTAAACCCTCTCCAGCCCACTTCTGCCATTAGAGCCCTGCCCAGTTCTTAAGCTCCTTCTAATAAAGCCAGACCAGAACCAACCCCCCCAAAAAAGAAAGATTTTAAAAATCAAATGACTGAGTTGGAAGAAAAGCTAAAACAAAGAGAGAGAACAATCCAAGAAAAACAAGATTATGAAAGGAAAGTCAACTAATTAGAAATGGTGATCCAGAACCTCAAGGAAGAAAATGATGGGGGTGCAGAGCCAATATTGTTGGAAAACAGATACTTGCTTAAGCTCTCTCCCAAATCCCTCCAAAAACCTCTAAAAATAGCTCTGAACAAATTCTAGAGCTACAGAACCCACAAAATAACAGAGGGAAGCAGGTCTCCAGCTCAGGACAGCCTGGATGGTCACTGGAAAGGATCTATCACACCATACTGGGAGCAGAGAGCAGCCCGGTGTAGACCACACCAGGACAGAGCAATGGCAGAGGAGACTAGGTGAGCAGGCCTCAGGACCATGAATCACTGAGCTGTAGCAGTTACCACACTTCTCAGTGCACTAACACCAAAGCTCCAGCACCAGCTGCTTCAGGATTCCCTGGCCCACAATGTGAGAGGAATCAAGTGGTGGATCAGAGCAGGAGTGGAGGGAGCGCTTTGCTGGCCAAGAGGCAGGGTTCTCTTCCTTTGCCCTACATGGATCTGGGTCGCAATCCTGGTCAGTGTTTCTTGGGGGGGAAGGAGTGCCTTGTGGCAGAGCTTGCAGTGACTGTGGGGAGGGAGTCCTCCTGATAGCTACATGGCAGAAAGTCATGCTTGAACTCCCAGACCAGAGTACAGGCCAGGAGAGGAGTATCATACCACCTCAGAATAGAAGTAACTCTGAAAACAGCAGTGCAAGACCCCTGAAGCTTGGGACAAAGCACTCTCCACTCCAAAAGCAGTCATACCCTGGCACATAGTTGGCTGGGAACATGAGCAACCAGAATAAAAGGACTCAGACTCAGACTATACAATCTTTTTTTGGTGACAAAGCAGATCAAATCATACAGCCAGAAGAAGTCAACAAAGTCAAAGAGCCTACACCAAAAGCCTTCAAGAAAAATAAGAATTGGTCTCAGGCCATGGAAAAGCTCAAAAAGGACTTGGAAAAATAACTAAGGGAAGTGGAGGAAAAATTGGAAAGAGAAATGAGAGTGATGCAAGAAAATGATTAAAAGAAAGACAACTATTTGCTAAAGGAGACCTAAAAAATACTAAAGAAAATAGCACCTTAAAAATAGAGCAACTCAAATGGGAAAAGAGCTCCAAAAAGCCAATGAGGAGAAGAATGCCTTAAAAACAGAATTAGCCAAATGGAAAAAGAGGTCCAAAGACCACTGAAGAAAATATTACCTTAAAAATTAGATTGGAGCAAGTGGAAGCTAGTGACTTTATGAGAAATCAAGATATTATAAAACAGAACAAAAAGAATGAAAAGAAATGGAAGACAATGTGAAACACTGACCTGGAGAATAGATCCAGGAGAGATAATTAAAAAAATTATTGGGCTACCTGAAAGTCATGATCAAAAAAACAGCCTAGACATCATCTTTCAAGAAATCATCAAAGAAAACTGCCCTGATATTCTAGAACCAGAGGGTAAAATAGAGATTGAAAAAATCCACTGTTCACCTCTTGAAAAAAATCCCCCCCACAAAAAAAACCTCCTAGGAATATCATAGCCAAATTCCATAGTTTCCAGTTCAAGGAGAAAATATTGCAAGCAGCCAGAAAGAAACAATTTTAGTATTGTGGAAACATAATCAGGATAATACAAGATCTTGCAGCTTCTACATTAAGGGATCAAAGGGCTTGGAATATGATATTCTGGAGATCAATGGAGCTAGGATTAAAACCAAGAATCACCTACCCAGCAAAACTGAGTATAATACTCCAGGGCAAAATATGGGTTTTCGATAAAATAGAGGACTTTCAAGCTTTCTCAATGAAAAGACCAGAGGTGAATAGAAAATTTGACTTTCAAACAGAAGAATCAAGAGAAGCATGAAAAGGTAAACAGGAAAGAGAAATCATAAATGACCTATTAAAGTTGAACTGTTTTGTTTATATTCTTACATGGAAAGATGATATTTGTAACTCATGAAACCTTTCTCAGTAGTAGGATAGTTGAAGGGAATATACGCAGGGCACAGGGTGAATTGAATATGAAGGGATGATATCTAAAAAAAAAATAAAATTAAGGGGTGAGAGAGGAATACATTGGGAGAAGGAGAAAGGGAGAGATAGAATGGGTTAAATTATCTCACATGAAAGTCTCCAGAAAAGCAGTTCTATTGGAAGGGAAGAGGGGGCAGGTGAAATGGAATGAGTGAATGTTGCTCTCATTGGATTTGACTTAAGGGGTGAATAACATACACATTCAATTGGGTATATTAGCCTACAGGAAAGTAGGGGGGGAGGGATAAGAGAGGGAGGATGACAGAAGAGAGGGCAGATTGGGGGAGGAGGTAATTAAAAGCAAACACTTTCAAAAACAGACAAGGTCAAGGGAGAAAATCGAATAAAGGGGGACAGGATAGAACAGAGGGAAATATAGTTAGTCTTTCACAACATGACTGTTATGTAAGTGTTTTGCATAATGATACATGTGTGTGGCCTATGCTGAATTACTTGATTTCTCAAGGAGGGTGGGTGGGGAGGGAAGAAGGGACAAAATTTGTAACTCAAAGTTCTAAAAACAAATTCTCAAAAAAAGTTGTTTTATATGCACTTGGGAAATAAGATATACAGGCAATGGGGTATAGAAATCTATCTTGCCCTACAAGATAGTAAGAGGAAAGGGGATAAGGGGATGAGGAGTGGGGTGACAGAAGGGAGGGCAGACTGGGGAAAGGGACAATCAGGATATATGCCATCTTGATGCGGGGGGAAGGGTAGAAATCGGGAGAAAATTTGTAACTCAAAACCTCATGGAAATCAATGTTGAACACTAAAAAATATTAAATAATAAAAGAAAAATATATTAAAAAGGAAGAAAATGTCACCTTTAAAATTAGAATTGGGCAAAGTGAAGCCAATGAAATTATAAGAGAACAAGAAGTAATTAAACAAAATATGAAAAATGAAAAAAAATAGAAGAGAAAGTGAAACATCTTACAAGAAAAACAACAGATTTGGAGAACTGATGAAGAAGAGAAAAAATAAAAATATTTGGACTAACTGAAAGTTATGATCAAAAAAAGAATCTTGATACAATAATACAAGAAAAAATTAAAGAAAATTTTCCTGAACCATTAGAACAAGAGGGGAATATAGAAATTGAAAAAATCCATCAATCACCACTTAAAAGAGATCCTATTAGGAAAACTCATAGGAATATCATAGTCAAATTCCAAAACCCCCAGGTCAAGGATAAAATATTAAAAAATAACAAGAATAAAATGATAGAAATATGATGGTGCCACAATTAAAATCATGCAAGAACTATGTATTAGTAAGACAATATTCATTACCTTGAGGATGGCCATGAAAATTTCTGTATGGTTCAGAATCACAAAGTATGAAAATCTCTCTAGGTAGAAGGCAGAGGAAGTATAACATTTATTTAGACACCAGAGGATCAGATCCCAAGACCAATAACTCCACTTAGATATAGCAGTAATTATATCCCAAAGGAATAAGGAAATTATAACACAGTATTGTTGCAAGGAACCAAGTCATGCTGTATCTTTCCCCTCTGCTGGGGTCTTACAGTAAACAACCACTCCCAAATCCTAAATGGTTGCTTGTCTGTGTTATCTTCCCCATCAGTTCTCTAGTCTCTGAAGCTTACTGGTTTCCACTTTCTACTCTGCACTCTCTCTTATTTTTCTGTTGACTTGGAGTTCCTGCTCCTTCATGCCCAACCATCAGAAGAGTTTAGGCATGGGGCTTAGTGCCCAGTAAGTAAAGGGTGTAGGCCTGCGTACAAACAAACCACTTTTAACTGGACAATAGGCCACCTGAGGCCTATTGAATGGGCAGGACATATCTTTAATCACATTAATACCACAAACTAGTAGCAGAGACATTAAAAGGACTGCAGGTCTTGAAACACTATATATCAAAGAGCAAAAGTACTGGGGCTTTAGCCAAAAATATCATAACTAGCAAAGTTAAGCAAAATCATAAATGGGAAAAAAATGGACATTTGATCAACTGTCAGACTTTCAAGACTGTTAAAAAAACAAACAAACCCTAAACTTAATAGAAGATTTGACGTACAAGAACCAAGAGAAATATAAGGTATACACCAAATAATGATTATAAGGAATTCAATAAGGACAGAGTGTTTACTTCTTATATATATAAAATGGAAAACGTATGTCTAAGATTCTTATTAATAATTGAGTAGCTCATAAAAAAGATTGGAGCAAACCTGAATATGATATGAATTTAAAAAGTAAAACCATTTAGGGACAGCTAAAAAGAATAAATATTTTATACAAATGAGGTGCAAGAGGAAGAATTGATATAGAGGAATTAAATGGGGGAGGAGGCCTGGTAGTTTGGTAACCTACTTTCATTGAGAATGAGTTTAAGAGGGAAATATACATACATACATACATATATATATATATATATATACATATATATGTATATACATGCATAAACACACACATATATATAGTGTATTGTGTGTGTCTGTCAGTGTATATACACATGCATGCATATATGTATATATATATACACACGTAAATTTAGAAAAGTATAAAAGTTGTCTAAATGCAGAAGAACTAAAATGGCAGGGGAATAGGGAGGGGAAGAGGACAAGGGAGAGATCTTTAGAGGGGTTAGCTAGAAGAGGGGTATAGAAGGGTGTTCAGATTTATGGCAATGGAAGGATAGGGGAGCAAGGTAGTGGATGGAAGTAAAGAAGAGGAGGCAGGAGGGATAGGAAACTAGAGATATGCACAAATATAGGAAAAAGATCAGGAGTAGAATTTGTTTGGAAAAGTTTATGTCTGTACATGTATGTATATATGTATGTGTGTATTTATATATCTATAGCTACAGGAAACGTATCAAACTTAATTGTATCCTTCTGGAGGGCGGAGGAGAGAACAAAGCAAAAAAGTGCCCATCACAGAACAAAAGAAAACTTGGAAGGAAGCAAAGAAAAGATAGACAGTTCTCAACACATCATGTATTATTTATCATACAGGCTTTCTGAAATGAAAGTTTATTGTTACATATTTTCAATCTTCTCTTATGTTCTGCTATGCATATGACATGCTTCCTTTTTTTTACTTTGTATTTAAGTAACAATATTTAAGTTTATGATATGTTTTTGTTTCTTTTCTCTATTCTGTATTTGTGTTCTGGTGTTTAAGCCTAAAATAAAAATTAAAAAAAAATCATTAGAAGAATTGCCAGATGTCTTTAATAGAATAATTAGGTTAAAAACTATTATATACCTTGCTGGCATATTTAATCCTGACAAATGGATGCCACATTTAAAATCAACTAGAATTTTCTTCTGGCCTTCTGGTTTACACTTAACATTTTTCATTTTAAAATGAGTACAATTATCACTGTGGAAAGAATAATAAAATGAAAGAAGGAAAAATAAAATCTTGTTAGCAACTGAACATTTTTCCCCTTGATGGTAACTGAATAAGAAGAGTTCTTGAGCACTTTTGAATATTATAGTAACCTGTGGTCACATCACTTTGACATCTTGGCTCAAGTCCTTTGACTAAAGGTAAACCGGTTGACATTCCATTAAGTTATTTTTCACCATAAAATTTGCTTGTTTATAGTGAAAACTTTAACCATGGAGAATTTGTTGGAGGTTTCATTCTATGACTTGAACCCATGATATGAGGTTTTTAAATCTTATCTCAAAAACAATTGTCTCCTGTATCTGGAATTGATCTATATACCTCCAGGAAAAGAAAACAAGACTCACATTTTGATATTTCCTTCCCTCTTTCATAATCATCTACTAGAAGTACAGAATTTTAGACCTAGGAGGGTATCAGAGATTACCTAATCCAAACCCCTCATTTTATTGATGAGGAAATGGGCTTTCAGAAATGTGAAATGACAAACTTGAATTTGCACAAGTACTAAATTATTGCTAGAACTGGGGGCAAGATCCAGCACAGCCAATCTCTCCACTAAATCAAGCTTTATCCTTCTACTCTATAGATAAAAGAAGAGCTTAAGGATAAAGGAAGAATGACATTAAAAATAATGTGGGAGTGAACATAATACAGTGGAAAGGAAAATAGGTGTTAGAGGGTGTTATTTGGAATCCCATCTTCTTTACTTACTCCTGTTTGACCATGCTGAATTCACTTAACCTTAGTTTCCTCATATGTAAAGTTCAAGGTTAAATGAAATGACCTCTAGGATCTCTTTATTACTTTAAATGTACAATTTGATGACAATTTATGTTTATCCTAGTTCCTCTCAACACTTCTTAAATATGATTTTATTTTCTTTTTGTTTTTCATTCTTTCATTCATTTATCATTCATCCAACATTAATTTTCTGCTGTATACTAGGATCTGGAAAAGAAACAAAGTTTTGGAATACATGGTCCTGAACACCATGAAGTTTCAATGTTAGTATAAGAGTAATATAGAATATAAAAATGATTACAGAACAACCCTTGATGAATTTGTAATAGTTTAAAGCATGGTCCTTAGAGATCCATGAACTCTGAAGGCAAGGTTCTTTCTAACACAGGCAAATTTTATTGTTACCAATGAGGACATCATCTACTTTCTGATGTGGAGCCATTAAAGCCATACTCTTTGTTCTTTGTGTCTAAAACTTTGGCTACTCAGAATATGACCCAATGTACAACATTCCCCAGGATATCACAAACCACAGTGTGATATAGCACCATGAGCACTGGATGAGGAATTGGTATCTTGTCTTGGTTGCTGCCATAGTGTAAGTCACTAAATCTCTCTATTCCTTCTACCCCCATCTGTAAATTGAGGGTCATGGGTTTAGAGGGTTAATAACATTCCTTCCAACTATGTATTTATGTTTATGGGAAAAATCAGATTTAATATTAAAAAATAATAAAATAGAAGATATAATATTTGTTAAGTAATACTGTTTAAAAAATGAACTAGTAGGTAGGAAGATCTAATTTCAAGATCCTGGATATATCAAGATGAAATGGTAGTAGTAGTATTTGTAGTGGTAGTAGTAGTAGTTGTAGTAGTAGTAGTAGTAGTAATAGTAGGAGGAGAAGGAGGAAGAGAAGGAGGCAGAGGAGGAGGAGGAGGAGAAGGAGGAGGAGGAGGAGGAGAAGGAGGAGGAGGAGGAGGAGCATCAGCAGTAGCAGCAGCAGTAGTAGTACTAGTAGTAGTGCCAAATACTGTGCTAAGCACTTTACAAACATTATGCCATTTGATCCTTATGAGGTACCTGGGAATTAGGTGCTTTTATTATCCCCATTATATAGTTGAAAATATGGAGACAAAGAGAAGTTAAGCAATTTGCCTAAGGTGACACAGTAAGTATCTGAGGGTTACTATGCAAGTCTAACTATAAGCCTGTCACTCTACTGGGCTACCTGCTTAGTGGATGGCCACTATCTGTTTGGCTAATACATTTCTTTTTAACTTGGACAGATGATATCTTCCAGGAGAAAGAAGTATTAATTTTACAATGAATATTCATGGGCAAATAGAATTTGCCTGATAGCTAATTTTTTAAACTTTTGTTTGTTTGTTTGGTTAGTTTTTTTGGAGGCAATTGGGGTTAAATGAGTTGCCCAGGGTCACACAGCTAGTAAGTATCTGAGACCAGACTTGAACTCCTGTTGTCCTGATTCTAAAGATGGTGCTCTATCCACTGTGCCCTTTTTTTAAAAAACTTTCAAACCAACTTTGTCACTGAAGCCATGAAAAACCTACTGAAATAAGGATAGGTGAGCACAAATTAAATATGGAATAGGTGAATTAATATTCTTTATTTCAAATTCTGTGACTAAATATGTGTGAGTGCTGATACCTTGCACAACTCTTCATGACTCAGTCCATAAACTTCGAGAGTTCTTGTAGCCTGAAAAACTAATATTCTGCACCTCAAATTATCTAATATCTTTGTGTCTACCAAACGTGATATGAACTAACTGAGTTTATGCTCCACTTAGAAGCCCATCATGATTCTCTGAGACCCTTTGTAAACCCATTACACACTCCATACCATGATGACACAACAATTTAACCCTTTAAGGTTTTAGTAGTCAGCATAAGGAGTAGGACTGCTTTAAATGGCACCATAAAAAGGACAAAATATCCTTCCATCTCATGGCATAGCGGAGACATGAGGAATAACTTGAAGAATTTGTACGGTTGTTTGTCTTTCATTCTTGAAAAGGACCATCACATCAATGAGGTGATGCCATGACATGCAAGTGAACTGGGTTATGGGAAGGAGGGCTGTGCAAAGTTACCAGCTTCACTTTTTTCTTTGGAGCCATCTGGGTCCAGTGGCAAGATATAGATCAGGAAGACTGGAGATGGCCCGGGATGCAGTGGGAAACCTTGACCTTTTTAAGGTTTAAGCTAACAGGTTGACTGAGGCAATGCTCATTCAGTGATGAAGGCTAGGTAAGAAATGAGGCACAGAATGGCCTTTTTTACCTAGTCAAAAAAAAAGAAAAAAGAATGGATCCGAGAAGGAAAGGCCCTCAGGGGTTCTGGCCAAAATAGAAATAATTGCTATTTATACTCACTCTTAGCCAATCAAGGCCCAACCAATGATCAAATGGAGCTTACCCTGGGACCTATTGTTAGCCAATCAATGATGGCCAGATTGATTTGAATTTGATGCTTGGTCCTTGAGAAGGAAATCTAGCCTGTAAATGCCAAGATACATTTCCAGGTTTCAGTAATCAAAATTAACATTCCTTTGGGCAGAGCACCTGCAGATAAGGGGATGATACCTTTTGTGGACAGAGGGAAGGGAAAGAAGGAATAAAGGAAGGAAGGAAGGAAGGAAGGAAGGAAGGAAGGAAGGAAGGAAGGAAGGAAGGAAGGAAGGAAGGAAGGAAAGAAGGAAGAAAAAAAGGAGGGAGGGAGGGAGGAAGGAAAAAAGGAAGAGAGAGAGAGAGAGAGAGAGAGAGAGAGAGAGAGACTGAAAGAACACTTGGGTCCCCAGTGGGGAGCTCCTACTGCTACTCAGAGAGGTTGTTGTTTGTCCTTCATTACCAAAGAGTGGCCATGATATCAGGGAGCTGATGCCATGACATGTAAGTGAATTGAATTGAGGGAGGGCCATGCAAAGTCACCAGCCTCACTTTCTCCTCTGGAGCTATCTGGATCCAGTGGTAAGATATAGATCAGGATGACTGGTGATGGCTCTGGATGCAGTGAGAGACCTTGGCCATATGTGATACAGTAATGAAGAAGTAGCATGTGGAAAAATGAATAGATTTCTTCTGCATGGCCTTGGTTCAGAATGACAAGTAATAGGCAGAAGTTGTAGAAGGCAAATTTATCTGAATACATGGCAAATTAAGCAACAACAGCCACCAAAGCAACAGCAACAACAACAACCTTCTGAATATCCTGTCCTAAATGGCATGGGATTCTTCCATTAATAAGGGCTTTGCTTTTTAACCAGATGCCAAAGGATCACATGTCACATACTGTAGAACAATGGTCAGCAAACTAAGGACTGCAGAACAAATTCGGCCTTCAGGCTGTCTTTATCCAACTAAGTATGGGTTTTACATTTTATGTTCATTTTATGTAAAAAACATCTTTATCTTGGATGCCACATAAAAACAAGCAGCAAGAGGGATTTGGCCTGCAGGACAGTTTGTAGGTGTTTAATATAGAGTGTATTTACTGTTCAGGTAGGGGTTGGGCCAAATGATTTTTGGTGACCTTTCCATCTCTGGATTTCAAAGAAATGACATATAATATCATCAAAACTAACATTAAAAAGGTACTATCATCTAGTATAAAAGAGAAAACTGGGTTGTAGCCCAGCTGCCTGGTTGAAAGTATAACTTTGGAAAAAGTATTTCTTTTTCTTCCTTTTTGGTTTGAGGGAGAAAAGTTCTTCCTTTTATTATAGATTTGCCATGACCCATAGTACTTACAGTGTTGGTTCATTCATTACCAACATTAATTTTAAATATCTCATTTTATTAATTATTATGTTAATCTAATTATAGACCACACATTTTAGGAGACAATTGATAAAGAAAGACTATGTGGATTGACTCATTTTAATCTTATTTGTAATTCTCTAAAAACTCAGTACACAGAATCTCTGAAGTCTCATATTGTGCTTGAGCAAGGATCTCTCTTTGTAGACTGCCTGACAAATGTAAACATAATATTTGTCTAAACACCATCAGTGAGGAAGAAGTTGCAAATTGTGCTTCAGGATAGTTCTAATTCTTAGGCATTGTTTTTGCTTCCTCTATAATCCTAAATCTACCTCTTTGAAGACACATCCTGTACCTAATTCTGCCTAAACATACATACACACACACACACACACACACACACACACACACACACACATATATATATAACATTCATATATATGAGATATGTGTGTATATAGAGAGTATAACTTTCACGTTTTTGAAGACAGCTATCACAATAGCTAAGCTTTCTTGTCTCCAGGCTAAAAACACCCATACCTCCTTTAGTTGATCATCAAATGTGATAGTCTCATGTCCTGCTCATTCCCTCCTGCATATTTCCTAACTTGTAAATATCGGTCCTAAATGTGGTACACAGAATGGACCACAATGCTCTGTAGTGTGACCAGAGAAGCATTTTGTGGTACTATCCCCTCCCTAGATGTAGCATTTTAAAAAGCTGTATCAAAGCTTAAGATTTCACTGCCTTTCTTCCTGTGATATCATTCTGAGATGCAGTGGGGCATTGTGAATAGAGGGATGGCAAAAGAATCAGTATGGTTAGGCTTAAAAAAAGTCATGCCTCTGATACACATTAGCAATGGGAAAATAGTGAATTATCTTTCCCTTTTACTCCAGTCAGTATTTTAAATGAGGCACCTGGGTAGTACAGTGGATAAAGTACTGGCCTTTGAGTCAGGAGGACCTGAGCCTAAATATGGCCTCAGATGCTAAGTAGCTGTGTATTGTTGTTATTTAGTCATTTCAGTTCTCACTGACTCTCCATGACCTGTTTGAGGTTTTCTTGGCAAAGATATTAGAGTGGTTTGCCATTTTCTTCTCTAGCTCATTTTACAGATGAAGAAACTGAGGCAAACAGGGTTAAGTGACTTACCCAGGGTCACACAGCTGGCAAGTGTTTGAGGCTAGTTTTCGACTAAGGTTTCCTGACTCCAGACTGGTGCTCTATATATTGACCCAACTAGTTACTACTTCTAAGTAGCTGTGTATCCCTGGCCAATTAATTTAAACACTGTCTTCCTCAGTTTCCTCTACTGTAAAATCAGTATCATAATAACACCTACCTCACCAGTTTGTTGTGAGGATCAAATGATGTAATATTTCTAAGGTGCTTAGCACAGTACTACCACATAGTAGGTGTCTGATGAGTAAATATTCCCTCCCCTTTCCCATTCTAAGAATATCAGTTAAAAACAAATTACCTATCTGAGTCAGAAATGGGAGTACTCCCACATTGATGAAGCCATCTGTCTGGGAAAAAAAAAATCACACCATTTGCTAATATTGAGCTTGTAGTTGATTGAAATCTCGCAGTAAGCAAACCACAGGCTAGCCAAGTCACATCCATTTTTAATTTGTGGTATTGATTTTTTAACCCCAATTTAAGATTTTCATTTACTGATATTTAAATTCATTGAGGCAAAGTTAATAAAACGTTCTATCTTTTAAAGATATTTTGTATCCTGATGATAATGTATTTTATTTATTCTTCCTAACTTTGTGTCATCTGCAAAGTTAATTATCAAAGATTTATCCGAAGTGATAAAAAAATGTTAAACAACACATGACCATGGATAAATCCCTGAATCACTGCACTAACAATCTCTTTCAACTTGACATTGAATCATTGTTTATAACTCTTTCTCTCTGATAATTTAAACATTTCTGAATTCATGTAACAGTGCTATCATTTGCATTTCTCAAAAAATAATAAGTTTTGTGATTTTTTCTTAAATTAAAGAGAAGTTCACTGACCTAAATTTTTCAGCTTCTCCTCTTTTATTTTTGAAAGCCAGGACATTATTGATGTTAAAATATTTTCTTAATGAATCCAAGAATACAATCTAAATTACACAGCTATGCTTGGATCTCATCAGTAGCTATACTTGGAAACAAATTAAGAAAAAAAAATCTGTTCTTCCTTTCAGACAAATTCTTTACATTTCTCCAACTGCCTATCAGCTTTTTTTCATAGAATAAATTTGCATTCCTCAGCAAACATTTAGTTAAAATGGAATGCATGTGGGAAAAAAGAATGTTTAGCCTATGATCAATAACAATATAATATTAAGCCTTCGAGGTGGTAAGGGGAGTGGGATTTACAATGCATAGATTTAACATTATGAATAAAGTGTCAGAGGTAGAAAGCAGATTGGAATTTGGAAAGAATTTCATTTATATTCAGTGAATTTTCACCAGACTACTTGAGACTATGATACAAGTTATCAAGCTAATAGCAATTCTGACATTTCTTCACCCTTTCTAAAATTTTATGCCATTTTTTGTGCTATATGTGCCAAAGCTGATTTGGATGATTCTTCTTAACATAGACAAAATTACTTACTAGTGTTTATCTAACTGTGGAACACAAATTCTGAGGAATAAGGTACAAGGGAAATGTTGTTGGATTTGGAATCAAAAGACCTCAATTTAAATGCTGTCCCTGCTAGTTACAAACTCCTGATTTAGCACGAGTTACTTACTTTTCTGAAACTCAGTTTTCTTATCTGTAAAATGAGGAGGTTTTATCAAATGGCCTCTATATCTTTCAGTCTATGATCCTATGATCAGTTGGTGAGTACCGCAAATATCTATAATATTATTGGTATTCCCCATGCTGACAAAGATTGAAATCTCTTTATACGCCAGAAGAAAGTTTAATGAATTGTGGTTAAAATAATTACAACATCGACGACATCAATGAATGTCTATATGATACTTGCTATGTGCCAGGAGGTGTGCTCAGTTTCTTAGAAGAAAAGAAAAGAAGAGAAAAGAAAGGAAAAGAAAAGAAGAGAAAAGAAAAGAAGAGAAGAGAAAAGAAAAGAAAAGAAAAGAAAAGAAAAGAAAAGAAAAGAAAAGAAAAGAAAAGAAAAGAAAAGAAAAGAAAATCACTTTATGAACCATCTGATTATGAGCCCTCATGACCTGAGGTAGGGTGATTATTGGTGATAGATATATAATCCACTTGCAGGCTCAAAGCTATTCCATCTTTGTATGATCTGCCAGAGCTTGTCTTCACTGGCACAGCCTTCAAAACCCAGGACTAGCTCCTTAACAAGATGAGGGATCAGATCAAGATTTTTACCATAGGATATATATTCACAGTCTTAAACTATTATTCCTATGAAATAGGACATAGAAAATGGAAATTATTTTGTTTAAAGTGGAAATTTATTGCTTTTGGGAGACAAATGAAAGGAACACTGTTCATCTAATTCATTAATTATAGTTCACGTAGCTATTCTTTATCCATATTAAAAAGCTCTCAAATTTAAGTGTTGGATCATACTATATTTTCTATATTTCATGGTTTTCTGTTCCCTTTAAACCTAGAAGTGTTTCTACTTCAGTACATTTCTGGATATTTCTGCATTGGCTTCAGTAACTGGCAGAATAAGAAAAGTCTGAGCTATACTCAATTCAATTCAGCAGACATATATTAGAAGTTACTATGTAAAAGGCAATTTTTTGGACATAGGAAACAGAATTATTTTTAAAAGGTACCTGTTTTTGCTTGGACTCGTACTGTGAAGAGCCTTAGATGTTGGGATGAGGTGTATAGTTCTTATCTCACAGGCAATAAGGAGAAATGAAGAATTTTTGAGCAGTTGAGTGGCAGGATTGAAGCAGTCATTTATACAATTCAGTTCCTAAACATACAAAGGTAAATTTTATGGATAATTCTTAAATTATTTTTCATCAATTGAAAAAATTATACAACATATATGCATTACATACACACACACATATCTACATGCATATATGTATATACACATACGTATACATATATACATACACTGATATACATACACACACATACACACACATATATAAATATATATATATACACACACACACACACACACACACACACACACATATATATATACATATATATATATACACACACACACACACACACATATACATTTTTTTTGCAGTCAATAATTGGTCCCAAACTACAGAAGATGAATTGGTGCTTTGGTGGGCCCCTGGTACTTATGTTATTACTATTCAAGAGTCTCAGGAATCTTGTTCAGCCTGGTGTGCTACAATTGAAATGTCAAACTAAGAGGAAAAGAGTATCAAGCCCTAGACAGTAATTCTCTTTGGTACATTTCATAATGATGATGCACAAGGGGTTTCATTTCTGGGAAACTGGGTAGGACAGTGGATATAGTGCTGGGGCAGGAATCAGGAAGACTAAAGTTCAAATCCAAACTCAAACACTTATTACTTACTTGGGGAAGTCACTTAACCACTGCTTGTCTTGATTTCTTCAACTTTAAAATAGGGGTAATAATAACAACTAAATCCCAGAGTCACATAGTAGATTCTATGTAATTTCTCTCTCTCTCTCTCTCTCTCTCTCTCTCACTCTCTCTCTCTCTCTCTCTCTCTCTCTCTCTCTCTCTCT